>NC_081178.1:15139753-15349753 GCF_012432095.1 Onychostoma macrolepis | reverse complement strand
ATTCTTTGTAATGTGGCCTGGTTTTTTAGCATGACCATGAGGCCAATCTGCTTGGATTGCTGCGCTTGGCAAGGGGCCTATTGGTTTTCAATGAGGTCTGTATTTCACTCACTTTCAACTGTTATGCTCCCTGCTTATCTTTGTACTCGGCGTTAGTGTGTCGAGGGGAGCTGAAGGTGTGATGTTATTTTATTTACAGTTAGACTAATTAGACCACATCTCTAAGAGTTTCATCCAGCTAATGATATTGCCAGCCAAGACTAATTTAAGTGGGAGCCTTCCTTAAACGGCACTATAAAGAACATCCAATCAGAGAGCAGAAAAAGCCTCAGAATGACTTAAAGCCATTTACTGATGAGAGCGGGAGAACGGGTGAACTTTTTATTGCTTTTTTCCCTCTAATCCATAAGAATGGGAACAAACATGGCAGCTCTTTAAGAGACAGATATAATTACATTTTACAAGTCTTCTTACAGCCACAAACATAGACATATCCTCTGTGGCCATAACAAGAAAGACAGAAAGAGAGTGTATGTTCGGGAAAGGCTCTGTCAGAAACATGTATGATTTCCTTTAATAGTTACAGAAGCCCAGACACAGATTCATTAGTGATTCCTGTAAGGTCCATCATGTCAGGAGGGTTAACAGGAAGAGCGTCGGCCCTTAGGTACAGCTCAAGGACACACTGCTTTTCTCACACTAACACACATCTGTCTCTATCTGTTCTCACTTTGCACCTCTTTCAGCCTGTTTCTCATCTCATTTCATTATCAACACCTTTTTGAATGTATTTGTGCCTCTCTTCCTCTTATTATGCAAGACAAAAATCATCTTGGAGAAAATCAACTCTCAGAGTATGAAAAGCTGAGCGGATGTGTGGAAGACGAAACTTGAAATTCACTATAGCATCTGTAAAGACAGCCTTCATGCTTTCAATGTGGAACTAGCCACAGCTAGACAGACCTTCTTCTCAAACCTTATAAACAGTAACTTAAACAACACTCGCACTCTTTTTGCTACTGTTGAGAGACTAACAAACCCCCCGAGTCAGATTTCCAGTGAAATGCTCTCCGACAGCAAATGCAATGAGTTTGCTTCCTCCTTTTCTGAGAAGATCAATAATATCAGAAAGGAGATTGGCACATCCTCAAGTTATGCAGAGGTCACACAGATGTCTTTTTTTGAAGCAATTGATATCAAAATTTTGGAAGAAATAGTACAGCACCTTAAATCGTCAACCTGCTATCTTGACACACTTCCCACATCTTTTTTCAAAAGTGTGCTTAACTGTTTAGGAGCAGATCTCTTAGAAGTGGTGAACGCCTCACTTCTTTCTGGGACTTTTCCAAACTCCCTGAAAACTGCAGTCGTTAAGCCCCTTCTGAAAAAGCGCAATCTTGATAACACAATGTTGAGCAACTATAGACCAATATCAAATCTTCCTTTCATAGGTAAGATTATTGAAAAGGTAGTTTTTAATCAGCTGAACAACTACTTAAACTCAAATGGATACCTGGACAATTTTCAATTTGGTTTCCGAGCGCATCACAGTACAGAGACAGCGCTTATTAAGATAATAAATTATATTTGCTTCAATTCTGATTCTGGCAAAATATCAGCGCTGGTACTACTAGATCTTAGTGCTGCGTTTGACACTGTTGATCATAACATACTTCTAGAGAGACTGGAAAACTGGGTCAGGCTCTCTGGGATGGTACTCGAATGGTTCAGGTCATACTTAGAAGGGAGACGTTATTATGTGAGTATAGGAGAGCATAAGTCTAAGTGGATGTCCATGACATGCGGAGTCCCACAAGGCTCAATTCTTGCACCGCTCTTGTTTAGCCTGTATATGCTCCCACTAAGTCAAATAATGAGAAAGAACCAAATTGCCTATCACAGCTATGCTGATGATACCCAATTTCCCTAGCCTTTTCTCCAAATGACTACAGCCCCATTGACTCCCTCTGCCAATGCATTGATGAAATAAACTGTTGGATGTGCCAGAACTTTCTTCAGTTAAATAAGGTGAAAACTGAAGACATTTCATGTGGAAACAAAGATGAAGTTATCAAGGTGAATGAATACCTTGACTCTAGGGGTCAAACAACTAAAAATCAAGTCAAAAATCTTGGGGTGTTTCTGGAGACAGACCTTAGTTTTAGTAGTCATGTCAAAGCAGTAACTAAATCAGCATACTATCATCTCAAAAACATTGCAAGAATTAGATGTTTTGTGTCCAGTCAAGACTTAAGAGAAACTGGTTCATGCCTTTATCACCAGCAGGGTGGATTATTGTAATGGTCTCCTCACCGGCCTTCCAAAGAAGACCATTAGACAGCTGCAGCTCATCCAGAATGCTGCTGCCAGGATTCTGACTAGAACCAGAAAATCTGAGCATATCACACCAGTCCTCAGGTCCTTACACTGGCTTCCAGTTACATTTAGGATTGATTTTAAAGTACTTTTACTCATTTACAAATCACTCAATGGCCTAGGACCTAAATACATTGCAGATATGCTCACTGAATATAAACCTAACAGACCACTCAGATCATTAGGATCGAGTCAGTCAGAAATACCAAGGGTTCACACAAAACAAGGGGAGTCCGCTTTTAGCTATTATTCCGCCCGCAGTTGGAACCAGCTTCCAGATGAGATCAGATGTGCTAAAACATTAGCCACATTTAAATCCAGACTCAAAACTCATCTGTTTAGCTGTGATATTATTGTTTATTTGTCAAAATTCTTAACTGTTTTAAATTCTTTTTAAATCAATTTTTCTATCTTGTTTTTATTATTATTATTTTTTAATTCCTTGTTTTTATTGTTGTGATTTTTTTAAAATGACTTTTTCACTTCCTTTTATGTAAAGCACTTTGAATTACCACTGTATATGAAATGTGCTATATAAATAAACTTGCCTTGCCTTGCCTTGCATGTAATTCTACATTTGCATTCTACAGACACTTTTATCCAAAGCGATTACAAACGATGACAATAGAAACAATCAAAACCAACAAAAGAGCAATAATATGCAAGTGCTACGACAAGTCTTGCTTACAGTACACTTAGCAAGTTTATATATATATATAACAAAAATAAAACAAGATAGAAAAAGTATAGAGAAAGCTAGTGAAAGCTAATTATTTAAAGCACACACTCACAACATGTATCTTAGTGTCTCAAACAAGCATATATGTAAATGTTGGATTCTTTGGTAACACTTTAGATGAGGGAACACTATTCACATGTAACTAATTGCTTACTAGCATGCATATTGGCTGTTTATTAGTACTTATAAAACACATATTAATGCCTTACTCTGCCCAACAGCAACTACTTTACTTGCTATAAATAAGCAAGTTAGGAGTGTATTGAGGGAAAAATCTTAGTTAATAGTGAATTTGTGTTTAGTGTTACTGATTCTTCTATTAGGAGAAATTTTCTAAAGATTTTTTTAAGACATAATCATTTAGTTTTAAAACATTGGATTGCATTAGCTTTAAACATGTCTGTTTTAATAACAGTGTCATAATGTTACATTTGCCATAATACCTCTATTTTGGGCTTATTATCAAGCTAAATCTATCCGTTAGAAGAACTATAGACAGCGATTTACAATTAGGAAAAATTTCCTTTTTTACTGTCCACTTGTTCCTAATACAAATACATTCAATTCATATAATCTTAACTGCTTATAAAAATGATTCTGTGTAAATATAGTTGTCATTACCATCACAAATAGGCCTACTGTACAGAATTGAGCATTTCCAGTTGTTGTTGTTGTTTTTACCATTAAATACACTGTAACACTGCAGGTCAATTACAGTACACAACATAAAAGGAGGGGTGCAGATACAGTGAAATTCATCAATAAGCTTTAAGAAAAAAATACTTTCATTACACCACTGTAAAAAAGATCTTGCAGTAGATGAAAAGCACTAGAAAAGAAAATCTCTAATGGCAAAGAATTTAATATAAACACAATTCAGTAGGCTATAATGTAAAGTACTGTACAGTAGAAAATAAATAAAAAATTCAGCATCCTCAGCCAAATTGTAAGACAAAAGATTTCTCTACTTCCCCTAAACAGTCATCTCTCAGTTCTGCAAAAATACAGTACACGTAAGAAGTATTTGGCTACAAATCGATTCAATAATTACAAGTTGGAGGGTGTACAATATTTACAGGACACAGAATAGTGAAAATTCTCTCATCTAAAGTATTGTATCTCATATACTATACTGTAATTTTACTGTATGTGTAGGTCTAATAGTATAAAAACCCTGTAGATGAGCCTGTAAGCCAACTTCTCTAAAGGTACCTTTGTTTCAAACAAGTTATTTGAGAATTTAAGATCATAAACAACTAATTTAACCTTATCTGCATATTATTGAGTTAGGCAATTCCAAACTAAGTAATTATCTGCATCAGTACAATATTAGGCTATATGATTAATGTTATAACTTAAATGAAACATGCATTTGAAGTTTCATTTTTCAAGTGATCAGAAATGTCCATAATGTAAGAATCATACAAATATGTAATGCACAGACTGCATTGACATTCATCACTCTGTGCTTCTCTCTTCCAGATGCTGAGCGATGAATAATGGAGTCATCCGCCATCTTCTGGTGAAAGTCGAAAATCACAAATTCTATTTTAGAATTGTGAATTAACAACAAACAAATAGATATATGCAATTTGATCCTGTTGTATTTATATTTAAGTTTGTTTGGTTAGTTATCAGCTGAAAAATGCTCCCAAACTCGTCTACAGCCTGCCAACATCAGCCTAAAACCAGCAAGAGAACCACCGTATGCTGGACTATGAATTCTAGCAGGAATGGTAAACAAAAATAGTGTTCATATTTAACATTTGTAGTATATTGTGATATGCCATACATACGTACTTGATGTATGTTTTTATTTTACTTTAAATGGCTCAAATATCAGTGTTTTCGGTCGTTTTATCGTCGTGTATGTAGCTAATACTCTATATAATAATTAGTCTATATAATAATTCAAGCACATTTGAACTAGGGGTGTGCGATATATATCGTCTGCGATAATATCGTAATTGTTGTTTTAACGATGTGCAATTTGACATTATCGAGTATTTTGCAAAAACCAAACAAACACCTACTACAGAGAGCACGCATTCATTAATGTTACATGAAGTCTAACGTTAGACTAGAGCGCGTGCGCATTTAGAGTGCGTTCTTTCACTGCATGATTCAGTCTATTAAAATGCATTAAGAATGATCGCAAAATTCAAGATATGAGGGCAGAAAATGTGTGTGTGTGTGTGTGTGTGTGTATATATAATTTCATATAGTTACAATCACACGAAGAGTGCCGTTTTTGTTCAAAAATAAGCATTATTGTGATATTGATTTTATACAACAGTTCAATAAACAATAAGTTAATATTAAGAGACTTACATTTTAGACACCATATTGCCTGTTTTTGCTCCATTTCGTCAACAAAAAATAATTCCAAATAGCTACAGCACTGTTTTTTGGGTCTCTGAGCAACATGATGTTTAGTTCCTGAATGAATCAACCGTTTAAATGATTCGGTTCAGTCGCAATGACTCACTTGTTAACAGTGACTTGCTGCCACCTACTGGCTATTTTAATTTCACACTCAAAGCATCTGTTAATTTTAAAATAATTTTAAATTATATCAAAACATTATGCGTTTGTAACTGCAGGTTAAAGCATATGGAGGACCAAACCTGCTGCATTAAACAGTGTGTAAATACATCTAAATCCCACTTCAGATGCAACTTCTTCAAAGATTAACTTTGTTGATACTGGTTTCATTTGTTTGGTAACAGCCTAAATGTCTTATTATTCTAATTGACTGATTAAATGTAACAATTTGACAAAAAAAAATTGCCCATAAAAAGTAAAAATCAATTTAAACTTATATGAAAAGATTAATTTCTATCACTGATGTGAACTGACCACACAGAATACGAAGAATATCAAAAACTGCAGCTGTCCACGGTAGTCACAATAACACATTCGGCAAAATATCGTCTAATTATCGTTATCGAAAAATCCTCAAAAATATCGAGATATCTTTTTTTCAATATCGCACACCCCTAATTTGAACACGAAATACTCCTGTCAATCATGTTGACTTTTGTCTTAAGACGATTTTTGAATTGCGTTCTGTGAGTTTTGTCCCTACGTGGCATCCGTATCAACTTGTTTGATCCAAGATGGCGGCCACCACAGTTGGAAACGTGAGTTGTTCTTCAATTAAATAGTTTTGTCCTTTATTGAACCTAAACATAGATGTGTTGTGATGTATCTGGTAGATTATAGTGTTATTATCATGTTGTTATGGAATCGTCTATTATTTCGCGGATAAATGGCAAGAAATGGTGAAACTGTACATTGGCTAACCTGATAGCATTTATGATCTGTGTTTTCTGCGAAACACGTAACTAATCTAGTTGTATTTTGCAGGATCTTATAGACCATGATCTTCCCACTGCTGTACGTCTACTCAACAGTCTCACAGAACAGGTCTGTAGTGTCACAGAACTAGCACTAAATCATTGCTTTAGATGATTTTATACGGTCTTATTTTGAGTACAGCAGCACAATTGGTTATAATACACAAAGATATGATGGTGATTGACTGTCTTATTTTCAGGTTGCTTCAGTAACAAGTCATGTCCAGGACCTGATAAAGAAAGTCAGAGAGAAAGCTTATCAGACTTCTAAGGTAGAAGTATTTTTATGATATTGATTACATATTAAATACCTTAACAATCTTCTAAAATGTTTGATATCTCCTTTCTTTTTCGGTCTAGGGTTTGTCTTTTCTGGACTTGAGATATCATCTATTATTGTTTTACCTTCAAGACATCACACATTTGATGAGTTTAAAGACAGAAGGAGAAAGTCTGAAAGACAACAGCGCCATCCACAGGCTAGTCACCATAAGGACGGTACGACATAAACCTCATAAAGCACATAACACTCAGAAATTAATTTTGTTATTCCCTTTGTTAAAACAAAACAAAGTGTGTCATCCTTTTTGTCAAATTCCTCAGCTGAATCAATTCATTCTCTAAATTAGTGCTGTCAAATGATTAATCGCGATTAATCGCATCCAAAATAAGTTTTGTTTACAAAATGTGTATACTGTGTATATTTATGTATACGTAAATACAAACACATGCATGTAGATATTTAAATATATATATATGTTGATATACTAAATATATTTATATATAAGTATATAAATGTATATACATGTAAATATTTTCAAAATATATACTGTATGTGTTTTTTATTTATATATATATATATATATATATATATATATATATATATATATATATATATATATATATATATATACATATACACGCATAACTACACAGTACACATGCATATATTATGTAATCGTTTGACAGCACTACTCTAAATAAACAAATCCAATACTGGCAATTCTGGCATTAAATCGAATATATTGATACCATAGTATTTTAGAAATGAATCCTGTCTTTCTTGGTTATTTCTGACTTCCATATATATATATATATATATGTAAATGCACTTAAATGTATGGATCAGGTCACATCAGTTATAAATCAGTATATACTTGTCACAGCATACTACTTCAATTGCTGTGCCTATGTTTAAGGAGAATTTTCCTCTTTCTGTTTTTGTTGTATAGGTTTTAGAGAAGATGCGTCCCCTCGATCAAAAGCTTAAATATCAAATTGATAAATTAGTGCGGACCGCAGTAACAGGCAGCCTTGGTAAGTCTTTCATTCTTACACTTTTTGTCGTTGATTGCACATATTAAGAACACTCATCCACAAGTTTACTGACTTGATTGATGGGGTTTCTTTCAGCTGAGAATGACCCTCTACACTTCCGCCCTAACCCTCAGAATCTGGTCAGCAAGGTAATGTTTCTTCTATTTAAATTGATTTAATTTGTGCATATTTTTAATAAAGGTATTTTTTTATTCTATAAGCAGAGCTAGGTAGATTACTTACAAATTGTAACCTGGCCAACCTGATTCCAAATTACATGACAAAAATTGTAGTTAGTATCATAATCCATTACATTACACATTTTAGGTAATACAATCAGACTACTTTTAGATAACTTTTTTTTACCTATTTAATTTAAATAGGATAATCATGTACCACATTGATATAAAAATACAAAGAGTAAGAAAATGTTATCAACAACATGAAGTGCATTAAACATTATATTACATCAAGGTTTCCCAAACTGGGTTTGTGAAGGACCTGCAGGGAGTTTGTGAGTTTAATGAAAAGCTAATAGTTAATTAAATCATAAAAATGTTAAATAAAAACTATTTTAAAAATAATCAAAATAAAACCTTTACTGAAAAAATGAAATATTTTATTTGCATGTCATGTGTCCAAAACCAATGTCAGAGAACCGTGAACAGGCAAATGTGATACTTCATTATTAGAATATTTATTTTAACATTTCAGGGGGACATCAAATAAAATATATTAGGTGAAAGAGGATCAGATGACAAAAAAAGCTGGTGAATTTATGAATTTGTGCATTTTAATGTGTTTGAAATACAAACTCCTTCCAAAGTAATACATGGTAAAAAAACCAACTGCGTGATAATTCAGATGTGACCCTGGACCACAAAACCAGTCTTAAGTCTCTGGGGTATATTTGTAGCAATAGCCAAAAATACATTGTATGGGTCAAAATGATTAATTTTTCTTTTATGCCAAAAATCATTAGGATATTAAGTAAAGATCATGTTCCATGAAGCTATTTTGTAAATTTCCTACTGTAAATATATTAAAACTTAATTTTTGATTAGTAATATGCATTGCTAAGAACTTCATTTGGACAACTTTAAAGGTGATTTTCTCAATATTTTGATTTTTTTTGCACCCTCAGATTCCAGATTTTCAAATAGTTGTATCTCGGCCAAATATTGTCCAATCCTAACACACCATACATCAATGGAAAGCTTATTTATTCAGAAATCTCAATTTCGAAAAATGACTGGTTTTGTGATCCAGGGTCACAAATAAAAATTAATGTTCATCAGTAGTTGATTATTGAAAAAATATTGCTATTGTGTAAATAATCATGTTATCCATAAAAAAGTAGCTGATGATGAGTATTTTAACATGTAATTACAAGTACTTAATTTTTGGAATCGGATTACGTAATCCAGATTACATGGAATCAGTCACTACACAGCTCTGTCTATAAGTGTATATATATATATATATATATATATAATTGACCTAAATTTTGCTGCATTTCTTTCACACACAGTTGAATGAATCCGAGAACTCGGACGAGGACGACGGAGGAGGAAAATCAATGGGGCTAAAAGATCCCTCAGCCAGCAGGAAATACATACCTCCTCGAATTGCTCCAATGCATTATGGTAAGTCTTTTGATTTTGTAGCAGTTCACGTTGGTTACCTAACTTTAGGATTTAGATGTAGAAACATACAATAGCATTGATAGTTAATACTCATCCCAAACCCGGCCCTGTCCACACACAGACGGAGACATGACAGAATCAGACCGGCAGAAGGAGCAGATAGATAAACAGAAGAAAGTGGCACTCCGCAGCTCTGTCATCCAGGAGCTCCGACAGCAATACAGTGATGCTCCTGAGGAGATCAGAGACCGCAGAGACTTCCAGACCGAACGGGAAAGCAGAGAAGAGCTCAACAGGTTGATGGAAATATTATATTCTAGACATTAAATACAGTAGGTAGATTCAGTAAACAAACACGGATGTTTTTTCCCCCTAATAATTTTGGAAAACTGTTCATAAAAGGAAAACCTATGAGGAGTCCATGATGGTGCGTCTCAGTATGACACGCGAGCAGAGACTCAGGAAGAGAGGAATGGTGGGAATGACGTCACAGCTGAGTAACATCACACGATTCAGTGACATCAGCGCTCTGACCGGGGGAGAAGCACAGGTGAGCTGGCCCATGGCATCATGGGTAGCTTTACGTATCTTTTAGAAGTTCTAGCGATCATTGTAGTGAGTTTTGTGTGTATTTCTATAATGGGTAAAATGCTTTTTTTTTTTTTTTTTTGTTGAAGTTGCTGAGTGAATTTTCTCTTTTTGATAGGATATTGGTAATCCAAAACCCAAGAAAAAGAAAATTATCAAGAAAGGGAAAAAGAAAAGTAAGTATTTGTTTTGTATGTTATGCGAGTACTTTAAAAAAATACAAGTGTCTAGTGTTGTATATTAATTCATATTTTATCTTTTCAGTTTTCAGGAAGCACAAGTAAACCGCTGATGCTAAGGAGAGATTTTAAGATGAATTTCAACAAAATCATTCTTTTCATGTTTAAATAAATCTTTCCTTTTGTGAACAAGGGTGTGGAGCCTCATGTAAAAAGGTTAATCTGACTGGCATATCTTTTAAGTTTCTAATAAAATAAGGTGACTGCGAGGAATGCTTATTTTTTTTCAAGTGTATTTAGTGGTGAAACTTTTTTTGTAGGGGGTGGTCATTAGAATCTTAGTATGGTTATACTAATTTCGTATTTAATCATTTAATTGGATCTGATGAACAAAAATGCCCCAATTCTTGACAATTATGTTGAAATAAATGAAGACAAACTAAAATGATCATGATTCAGAGTTAAAATATTTGTTTCATCCCATGCTTGCATTACAATGGCCGTCACTTCTATCGTGTGTCCTTTTAATTTGTCCCACTCAAATCACAAGTTTGCTATTATGTGGCAAACCAAATCATGTAATTTTCAGTGTTGGGCAGTAACTAGTTACTAGTAATTTAGTTATTGTAATATTACTTTTTGCAGTAACTAGTAGTGTAATTACTAATAAGATTTCAGTAATAATATTAGTTATTTTCCATAAAACAGCTTAGTTACTTTTGATGCCTCAACCCCTCTGATTTAAAATTCAACAATCAAATAATTCCTAGATTTATTTTCATGACACGCACATGCATATGATGTCCCCAGTGCAGCAGGCAAGCTTGGAATATGGAAAAGCTTACATTCAGCAGATAGAAATAAAGTACATAATGAAATTTAATTGCATATGGGTAACGGAAAAATTACTTAAAGCTACACATGACAATTAATGAGACTTCTACTTGAATGTCACAATCAATTACTATTGAGTGTTTGTAATAACTTGTGACTGCGATCCAATGTGGATTTTGGTCAAATGATGAGGCAGAAATATGTTGTTAGTAACATTCTAGAAGAATTTTATCTGGAAGATACACACTTACAACTTCTGTGGGGCGTGAAGAAAAAGTAATGTAACTAGTAGTGTAACTAATTACTATTGCCAGAAAGTAACAAGTGAAGTAACATTACTTTTGAAAGGAGTAACTAGTAATGAGTAAAATATTACATTCTTTGAGTAACTAGCCCAACACTGGTAATTTTTGCTTTTTGAAAAGCAATACTCCTTGCTTGAGTGAATATTCCTTTCATTTTAAACATGATGGCCTGTGACAAGCCAGAAAAATATATACAATTCTATTTATATGTTAAAACTACATTAAGGGTTTTGAAGTAAAGCTGAGGGATGACCTCAAAATTAGGAGATAAAACTTGTTTCACAGGATTTGTCCAAAGTTGAATGTTTATTGTAATGGACAGGGCCTAATAGGTGTACTGTATAACATTACAAAACCTACAAATGTGATTTCAAGATGAAGGGACATTATCAAGGACATGCGTGTTGAAATAGACATTTGCTATAAATGAGTTGACAGCACAAAATGTGAAATTATTCAGAGGCTACTAGGGTAAGATTTCCCCCTACCTGGAGCAAGAAGAGTCAGTCTATTTCCAAAGTATTTTTTGGAAAGAAGAAAAAAATAAAAATAAGAGGTTACGCTTAATTATCTGGCTTTTGCTTTTCTTCTATATTTTAAATTATGGTTATCTGACTATCATTTATTGCATTAAGTAAAACTAAAGCAGGTACATAATTCAGGTTGGAATGAGTAAAATACATTGTACAAGTTGGCATGAAAACAAAAGCATAATCGCTATGGTGAGTTTGGAATGAGTGACCAGTTTGGATAGAATTACCTTATGGCCAAATCTTTAAAAAAATAGTTTTGATTGTTTGCGCTTACTTGAGGATTTTACACGTACATTTAGGTTTTACTCTTATTTTACACTTTACCCACAACCATGGAAACCTAGCATGGAAATCATAGAACGCCCCAAAAGAAAGACCAAACAAATACTTCAAATACTTTTTACACAATGTCTTTTATTTTTTTTCTAATTACAGACTCATGGGTTAAAAATAAAATAAAAAAAGGAAAACATCTTTTCTCTTTTCGTCCATACCCACTCCCCCATCTGAAAAAGGAAAACGAACAGAAACGAGAAACCCCTCTCCACACAAACCCCCCTCCCTCCCCCTGAAATAAAAGCTCCGAAGCCCTCCTTAAGTAACCGATACCTGTAGCCCACGCGTTAGTGCTCCATCGTGCCCTAACTGCACTGTGCACTGAGAAAGACAAGGCCCTAGAAGAACCCTCCCCTTCAAGCTCTTTCTAGTCCTGCCTCTCTCACTCACTCGCAATTTAAGCAGCCATTGCTCTATCATGGCTCTGCCTTCACGATATATAAATTTGTGTGGTGGATGTGTGCGGTGTATGCGGTGTCTGTATGTCTGTGTTAACATGGGCCTGGTGCATCTCAGTATATTCATGTTGGTAAAGCTCAGCGCTTGTTATTGTAATAAATGCCTCCCGCAGTGGGCCGGTGGTCGCCCTGTCCCCTCCCCCCCCCCACACAGAGAGGATGGGGTGAGTGTGCATAGCGGGTGCAGAAAGAGACAGAGACGCCGCCGAGACGGTAGGGGGCGCCGCGGCCACGGGAGGAGGGGTAGTCAGCCTCCACTGGTCCTGAAACCTGAAACGACAAGAAGTGGTCTAATATACAAAGAGAGAGAGAGAGAGAGCGAGAGATAGAGAGAGAGAGAGAGAGAGAGAAGGGGAGGAGGAGAAGCAGCACAGGAACAGGGAAAGGATGGTCGGGAATGGCATATGGCAGCGTGAGACAAAAAAGAACTTTTAAAACACAAAAGAAAAGATCTCAGAGCTCAGGCCATGCCATCTTACAATAGTCGTATGGTGTGGAAGATGGTTCAAGAACAGTAAAACGTAAAAACAACGCCCAACTCTAAACCACTGTTGGAATAACACAGGTGGAGGAAGTAATCCGAGTGAGGGATGAACGGGAAAGAAACCAGCGCTGGGGGGAAAAGGGATTCCAGAGAGCACAGACAAAATAATAGAGAATATGATCTCAAATAGCACAACTTTGTGAAAACAACAACATTCTTGCTATTAAATTGTTCACATATTCACGTTACAATCATTAAAAAAAAAAAAAAAATTTAACATTTTTTTTTCTGTTTGCCTTTCTTGAGTGCAAACGTAAGAGGTGCTGTTCGCTGAGAGAAAAATCACAGCCAGACAAAAGGACACACATCTGCAGCCTGAGATTACATCATCATCTTCTCAAATTTAAACAAATGCCACCAAATCTCCCCGACGGCCATATTGTACCTTACCAGGGCGATCGCAACACCTCCTCACACGCACGCGCACACACAATCGCACACTGCGGCCAGTCAGTCTGTCTTTCCTGGAGATGCTCTTTTCTTTTTTTTCCTTTTTTTTTTTTTTTTTGTCTTTTTTTTTCTTCTTTTTTTCTTCCTTTTTTGAGAGGGGTCTTTTTTTCTTTTCTATAGGGATACGGGATGATAGTAAGGGGGGGATTTCATAGGGGGGGGTGGGGAGGTATTAGTAAGGGGAGTACCACGATGTTGTTCGCCCTCGGCCCCTGGAAAAGAGAGAGAAAAAGAGGGTGAGTTCTTTTTTGTGGTTTGTTTAAGAAGACGGACACCAATTCAATTTTTTGGGGGTATGAGTGTTTGTATGTCAGTAATATGCATTTTAAAGGGCCTTACGAGGTGAACGTTTGTGCACTCATGTTTCAGGTATACACATAATTCATAATACGAAATGCAATGTATACCCCTCTTCTAGTGATTAATGCAACCATGTATAAAGAATCCAGTAAAAGTGGTTTAATATAAAGGGAAGCTGAGGAAGATTATCCAACAGCAAAATGTGTGTGTGTTTGTGTGCGTTATATTCAGAAGTGATCTAGTGTCCAGTGTAGGGGACAGTGAAAGCACGCTCTCCCTCTTTCTCTCTCTCTGAACGGGGCGGCTCCTGTGGTCTCTGTAAAGGAGAGATCCTGGGGACATGAACCCTCCAACACATGCACACAGTTACAGGCGAGGACGCACAGCTCTCCACATACGGACTGGGCCCCACACACACACACACACACACACACACACACACACACACACACACACACACACACACTCATATACATCAATATATGCAGGGGCATCCATTCAGGCAGCCAGAGACACTCTTCATTCACACAAACCCCCTCCAGGAACAGCCTGTGCGCTTTATGGCACAGAATCCTCTGTGTTATCGGTTGGATACTAAAACAGTCAATATCAGGCTGCAGGAATGAACCCTCCATTCTGGAAGTGAACATTGTTAATCATGCGAGGAGGTGAAAATGAACAAAAATGGGCTTTTCTGAACCAAACGTGCCTGAGGTCAAACACACACTTGCCTTCAAGTTATTTAGAGCTGAGCTTGACATCAGCTACATACTTCATACGGTTTATCTTGTTTTACAGTATAATCCCATTGGCCAACTGTAAAAATGTACAACCATATAATGACCTACTTAACATATTTCAAATCTGGGTATCAGGTTGGGTGTGGGATAAAAGAAATATTTAAACTAGTGCTGTCAGACGATTAAAATCGCATCCAAAATAAAAGTTTGTATTTACATAATAAATATACACAGTACACACACACACATTATGTACACACGTGCATGTATATTTAAGAAAAATGTTAAGTTTATTTATAATTAATATGAATATAAATAAATGTAAATATTTTCAAAATATATGCTGTGTATTTATATATACATAATAAATATACACAATACACATATATTACGTAAACAAAAACTTTTATTTTCAATGTGATTAATCGTTTGACAGCACTAATTTAAACCAATCAAAAACCGTTTTTACAGGGCATTAACCCAAGCTCCACTCCAACAAAAAAAGTCAAAGTGTGGCAGTGCATGTACAAGAGTTTCCCAACAAACTGATGTACAAGATTCTGATTCATAAAATGCTTTCACCCTACCAGATCTTTCAATATAAAATCTTCCACTTACATCCCTCCATCACTGAAACTATTAATTGAGTGCTAAATCCATTTATAGGGCCTAACACGATTTGGGTTGTGTCCCAAAACCTAGTGAAGCGCCTATCTAGAGAGGACCACAGACCTGTTTAAAAATTCACCACTGTGTAAGCAGCTCACACTGTTTTGAGACACAATGCAGAAATCATCTTCACATTGGGAAACAGACTGACTTTCGAACCTCTGGTGAGTGTGAAGGCTCATTCCATGCTCAGAATCTTACACTGCAGGAGGGAAATGGACAGCGATGATGATGGCTGTGCATGTGTTTAATGGTTTGTAATTCTTCCTCAGTTTTCCTTTAAACGTGACGACACACAGGAGTTTGTACAGAGAGTGCAGACTAGAAATAAGAGTGGTGCAGTTCCTTCTCTCCATTAAACAGGGGCATGCATACATACAGAGGCAGACTGCTATACAACTACAGATTAGAACAGAAAGGTAACAAGCAAAATTATCTGAACAAAAAATAGGGGGTGATGATTGAAAGGGGTGGGGGAAACCAATAACCTGTTGTCTTAAAAACAATTTCAATTTCTGATACATTATTTTTCCAGAAATGTTTTGCATGACAAGATGGGATAAATAAAATTAAACATCAACATTTAGAAAACTTATTTTATATTGTCCCCTGTCCCCCCACCCGATGCACACACACTTTCACAGCAGCACTCTCTGTCAGGATGGAGCCTGTGTGTCAGTCAATGTCAAACGTGCAAGGCTGGCATGGAGCTCACCTGAAGGCCCGTCCTCTGCCTCTGGGGGGTGTGTAGCCACTGTAGTAGCGCGCCCGGGATGAAAAGTTTCCTCCCCGTGAGCGGAAGCGGGCCCGAGGGAAACCGCGGTCTGTGGTGCTAATGCCGGGACGATTTGTTCTCTTGGCCCCAACCTGTAAGAACAGTTGGGAAATTTAGGATTAAAATTTCAAAAGACTCCAAATTTTTTTTTATTTTTTTTTTTAATATATTTTGTACAAACCCTAAAGATTTAGAATAAAGCCTTGTGCACACCGGGACGATTATCGCCAGCGATTTTTGACGCATCTTTGCGTTCATACCCAAGTGATTTTCGCTGGAGATGAGCAGAGTGATGTGCAAATTCACTCCCTGACATTAGATTGCGCTTCATGAAAAACAGAAACACCCCGGTACACGTCGAATCCTATTTGATCTGCAATTCCTCTCCATAACTACTCTTATCGAGATTTTTGTAGTCCCTGTCGCGTTTGGTCATAAAGCCCTTTGTGTTCAGACACCAACGAGACCAGCAGCTCTACATTCATCTTGCCTCGACGCATCTTCTTCGTCTACTTACTTCCTCTTCGTTGTTAGGTATCAATGTGTGCTCGGCAAGACCATTTTGTGCTTGAGCGCCATCAAGTCGTGTTTTACTGTAACTTCAGCAGCTCCTGGCACGTGAGCAAATGCGCCAATCTCATTGGTCGACCAGTTTTTAAAGCAGCGCGTCAAACCAAAAAACGAGCCAGAGGCGTTTAAATGAAATGACGCTTTTACGCCTAGCGTTTTGCACGTCGGTGTGCACACTCACATTGGTGCCCTTTGTTTAGTCACGAGGCGTTAAACGTCGGCAATAATCACGCACAATATTCATCCAGGTGTGCACAAGCCTTAAATGATTGAGTTTGCCAATCCTTCATAAAGCATGTCTGCTACATTTCTACACAAGTAATATTTCTTGCTAAAACAGAATTTTCAGTTGTATGTTGAATTTAAATGTCAAAAATGTATTAGCAGTATTAGCTAGCAAGCTTGTAATGCTTCATCTCACCTTAATCTGCCTTCCTCTGAATAAAGACTCATCCAGTGCCATGGCTGTCCTAACAGACTCCTTGTCTGCAAACTCTATATATGCAAACCTGAAACATGAAGGCGACAAATGATCAAATGAGGTCAATAAAAAAAATAAAAAACAGGAAAGCATACACTGAAACCACTATTATTTATTTAGTTGTAAAATATATATATATATATATATATATATATATATATATATATATATATATATATATATATATATATATACATACATATATAAATACATACACACACATATATATATATATATATATATACACACACATATGTGTGTATGTATGTATGTATGTATGCATGCACACTTGCATGTACCAAAAACTAATTATGCATATTGTTAAAAATTTATTAAGATATGAACAGTGTTCAAAGTAGCTATGATTAAAGCATTGCATCAAAAGTTGCCCCATGCAATGATTAAAATTATTAATGGGAGCAGCTTGAAAATACTGTGCACCAGAATAGCACAAAAGCTAAAGTACAATCTCACTTTAATCTCACTTTGGACACAGTCTCAAGTCCACATATAAATAGTGTAAAATCATGCCATGTAACAAAAGGCCATACTAATTACTGCAATGTGGCCATTCAAAAAGATAAACAATTATGTTCCAAGCGATTCTGAAGAGAAAAGTTATTTTAAGGTAAAATAATTTGTGATTAATATTGTGCTTTATTGTACAAAATTTCAGAACATTTGAATAATATTTCAGTGGCTACTGTTCATTTTGTTGGTTGACGTGATGCATCAATGTCTACTCTAAACCTACAGTGCCTATCCGGAACAGATGCTGCAAAACAGAAGAAAATAAGATGCCCAAGACGACGAATGTTGTAAGTTAAGAGAAAAACAGATGAATGCATGAATTACCCTTTGGGGTGTCCTGTAAACTTGTCACACAAGATGGTGACTCTGTTTACGGAACCACAGCCATGGAAATGCGCCTCCAACTCCTCTGCCGTTGCACCATAATCCACCTGCAAGAGACAAAATCGAATCAACACCACTTCTAAAATGTCATTAAATCAAGCATGCTAAGGAAAATATTATACGTGACATATAAATGCAACAAAATACATGAATATAGCTGGTAGCCAAATAGGTATAAAAATGATTGCACATACATTTCCAACGTAAATAGATCTCCCATCTGCTTCCATCTTCTCTTCAATGGACATAATGACAGGGCCAGCTGCAGAGAGAAAACACTGTATTCCCATGCAGCTCCAACACTCATGCATTTATGTGATTTAGCACAGAAACCAGTGTCTGCAAGCTTACTGCATAGCTTCACGGCTGAAATCTAGGTTATGTTCTGTTTCTAGTCATATCTCGATTGACCTCAAATGGTCCACAACTAGTTATTCTTCTCCCTCTAATGCAGTCCTATTCATCAGTACTGTCTGTTCTGCAGTGCTCTCCTTAGAGCTCAATCTTCCCCAGACTTGCCCGTTCACCCTCCCTCATTCATTCATTCATTTAGTCTCACTTACCAGGTGGAGGACTGAGATTCATCTGTTTCTCCACCTCGTTCTGTAGCTCCTTCAGTTTCTCTGCCTCCTCCTCCATCTCTCTCACCCGGGCTTTAATTGCCTCCAGCTCCTGAAAAGGCAAAGTAATGCACATATATTGACTTCAACCATCAAAAAACACAGATTGTTAGACATTTAACAAAACTGGAATGGAATATTTTGCATAACTACATCCTGAATAAATAATTTTGGCTTCCCTCATCGACAGCCACATTGGATCTATATTGCATCAATATCATGTGTTGCTGTTAAAGCCATTTTGAAATGCACAGCCGATTTCTTCCCAGAATGCACACTCATTCATTATTCTCACCAGTGATCGTGGACACAGCATGCACATGCACTTTCACACGTGATTGTGCACCGAGCTCTTTCAAACCACCATTTATTATCGTCCAGTCAGCAAGACGCCCTAAGCATGATGCCATCCGTGCACGCATTGTTGTGCGCGAGCGAACACACTTTTGGTGTGTGTTCACACGCACGCACACAAGTTTGAGCAATGCTGCATTGCAGGGCAGTGGGAGTCGCTCTGGATCGCGAGTAAAGTAACCCAGCATGGATGTGATGGCCTCTTTCACGCAGTTAAAACAAGATTTTGCATGATACGAGTTAGCATTCACAACCGATCACAAGCGCAACAAACAGTGACTAATTATTTAAATACTACACATCCTCATTGCATGATGAAATAAAGTAGACATGCATTCAGCATGCAAATGCATGACCTACTCTAGCTCCAATAATGTTAATGTGCACGGAGAGAAACGCACCAGCCCAGCCCTAATGCACCATCTCCATCACAAAATCACCAACAAATGATGCAATACATCACGAGCGGCATTTAATCTTTAGCTCACATCGAATAAAATGGTCACGGCGATACAGATGTGCATTACATACAGTGCGCTTTGCCCACCGACAACTCTGTAGTTTTCCTTAATGTTACCAATTCGACGCAAAATCTGAAAATAAAAGCATCTCACGCCTCTTTTAACATGTCACACACGTCGCAAAAAGATTTATTCCATTGCAGAGGCCAACAACAATCACGCGCAGTTACCAACGCGACTTACTTTTGCACGCCACAAATATTACTGATCAGAAAAGAGGCGTGTTTACCGTGAGCCGTCTGCTTCTTTGCGGATGGACCCACACTGCTGAGGCTAATGGCGGCCTGTCCTACCCTCGCCCCTGTCTCTTACATCTCCCGTCTCGCATTTTTGCGATGAAGATTTTTTTCCCCCCGCTAGGTCGACAGATCTGGCGCAGAGGAACCCAGACCGATGTTGCGCCAACATGGCGGCCAACAGCACGTATGTCACTCACTAATTCTACTGCACTGCGTGAGCCACAATGGCGGACAAACCGACCTAGCAAAACCGGTTTCGCGTAAACATGAGTATTTGGTTTTCGTATGAAATTCACATATTTCTTTTAAATGTGAGACTGGGGGATTGATTTAGAATGAAAACATATACAGAAAACTAAACTAGTTGTTAAAGCGAGGAAAATGCGTCCTTCACTCACCGGATCTTCAATAGCGGCCTCTCCCTCGTCTAATCCCGGTTCTTCATCGCCGACGCCTGGGTCTTCAAGTTCTGAGTGTCCCGGGTCTGAGTCCAGCAGAGATTCCTCCGCCAGTCCGTTACCAAACTCCGCCATCGCCTGATTCCCGGTGGTCCGACGCGCCTCGTGGCTGCACTACAGGCCGCGACTCTCACAGGGGGGAGCGAGAGAGAGGGGTAGGGGAGGGAATAAAAAAACGGCGGAAAACGCCGCTCACTAAAGTTAAAATGGGGAATAAAAGCCCGCCTCGCTTCTTCTGGAGCTCAAACGTGTCCTTCAACGGAAAAAAAAACAACACTATTTATCCAAATATAAATAGGTTTCACTTCGTCAATATGTCGCACTTACTACTCTATTTACATTAGAAGACAAATTCAGAAAAGCAAATGTGTATTCTTCGCGAGGGCTCGTGTGTTCCAGAACAGAAATGGAAGCCGTAGGCGGGGATTCTGAGCACTGCAGGCGCACCAGCGACGGGTGATTGGACAATTCCTCACTTTAGACACGCCCTCTTAACGTATCGAGGACGGGTATTGGTGTTCTCTTGGGGTATTTCTCTGCGCCCGCCGCTTAGACTTTACAACAGCGACTGTGATTGGATATAAGCAGCGTCGATAACGGCTCACAGACCACCTTTAGATTGAAACGGGATATGCTACTATGCAATGTTGCCATGTCCGGACAATATAATCCACGTGGATTTGCATTTTACATAAAGTTGTATAGATAATATATATTTAAACTTACTTCCAGAATACAGGTCCATAATTAGGCTTCCTAGTACTTGGCATAACCACTTAAAGCAGTTCAGTTGTCAAATGTCAGGAGTAAGATTACATTATGCTTTTTCATTTTTTTCTCCTTCCTTCTCAGGATGTTTGTCATGTTCATAAAAAAATAAATGAAGAAAAATAAAGCATGACCACTAAAATGGCTGTTGTTAAATATCCTCACCTACTGTCCAAGTTGTTTGTTACATACTGTACAATTTCTTACTTTCTCCCTTTTCCACTTCCCGTGTGTGTGCGCGTGCACGTGCACACAAAAGACATTTAATCATTCATTTTGATCATCAGTAGTTATAGATGACCTGTACATGAGATATTTTAATGTGTGTATATATATATATATATATATATATAATTATTTTTTTAAATAATGTACATAAAGTACATTTTTAAAATGCAATGCACTCTTGTTTAATACATGATTTATGAAAGAGTCACTTATTTTGGACTGTGTTTTTTTTTTCAAGTGAGATCTGGCAACAATGCACAGCACAGTGGAATTCCTAAATCTTCAATATAGCTTAACCCTAGGCCATTAAAACTATGCATATTGGTCTTACCCACTATGCGACAGGAATGTTGATATCTCTAACAAGTAGGCCTATACTTTTTCAGCATTTTGCCTACGACATCAAGCAACATACTAAGCTCAAGCACTGTTGGGTGACAAGATACCTTTAAAATATTGTGCTTGTTTCTCAGATAATTCCTGATAAGATGGTCCATAATAGTTATATCAATTAGTGCTGCCAACACACAACTTAAACAAAATATAAATGTATCTACATAAATGAAGGGTAATTTACATAATGGAGAGAAACATCAATACATGAACTTCAGTTTATTTGTTTTCTGCATAAGAAAAAAGGAGAACCAACACAAAATGAAGGTACAAGTGAGGGGAAAACAAGCTTAATCAATATTCTAATTTTTCATAACAAGACTGCCACCATTATCGTTCAATATTTATATCAATGACATCTCTAAGTCTGAGATGCCATTAAAACCGTTATGAATCAATAATAATCAAAAGTGATGAAAGTACTGAAAAATAGTAAGTAGTACAGTTATAACAAGTGATAATCAAGTGTCAATGAAAAAGTGAAAAGATAATATAAAAGCATTTCTCCATATTCTACCGATATACTCTGAACAGTGCAACACCGTGTGATCCCACGTCCTGTAGCACTGTACTACAACCCAGTCCATGTTCATTTCATATAAGCTACAACTTGACACTAGTTGAAGAAAAACAACTTGTATTTGCTGGGATATATACCGAAAACAAAACTTTTCTATGAACTTCAAGTGTTCCAAGCTGAGTTGTCTGAAATGCATTTCTCTGTAGCTCATGCTTAAACCCTGGACCAGTTCGAAGTGTCAAGGCATGGGAGCTCCATTTGCGGTTTGCATTACGAACACTTCCAATCAAGATTGCTTTTTGGTTTCTTTAATGAGACAAAGCAAGAAGAAGAATAACTTTGGAATATCATTTTCTTAATATAGTTCATTAAAAAATCTTTTTTAGTTTTGCATTTTGTTAAAGTATTAATAGTATCAATAATATTATACAAAATAAACCAAAAAGGAAAATCGTCTTTAGTATTTCATGTCCTTCAAATCACACCTCCTGTTGCCCTGATGAGTAGTTTCCAGGTTCACTAAAGCACCCTGTCTTCTCTCCTTGTGAGTTTTAAGAAAAATACTTGAATCTACTCAGTATGAGCACTCGGTTCGCAACAACACAAAACGCTTAATGAAAGAACAAGAAAAAAAGATGACAACTCTCTCCCATAATTCTAAAACGCTTTTGCTCTTACCATAAATAAATGACTTTTGTGTTTAATTTATATCGACAAGCTGGGGTTACTCCCTAAAAAGTCAAACCAAATGAAATGGTTTATCAGAGGGTGTAAGGAATATAATTTCGATGTTCCACAAATCCATATAAAATTGTGTAAGTACAGACTTGACTTTGGCTTCGTGCACAGCGGCTAGGTCTGATCCATATTTTTTGTCTGTGTTTAACTATGTGCAATGCAAACCCTTTAAAAATATTAAAAGCAGATTAATACTTGACATACAGTAAGATTTCACCATACAACAAAATTAATGTTTATTTTGCGGAACACGAAAACCTAAAAAAAAAAAAAAAAAAATGTTTGAGACTTTAAAAGGGTCAAAGTGCTGTATAATGACCATCTGACATCTTGAACTTTCAACGAGAGCTCTGCTGATGACTACGGGATTGTCATGATGGTTGTTCAAAAATAGCTATCGTATTGTTAACAACGTCCTCATTTTAATGCGTCTGGATTCAGAACACTCTCCCAAATTCTCCATATTCCAGAAGACACATATTCTCAGTTTTACTTGTCATTTCATTACCATCTACCATTAGCGTAGTCTAGTTATTTCTTTCAACTGAGCCAGAAGGAAAACTTCTGTTTACAGAATAAATTTCTTTGAATTAACAAGACGATTGGAGATAAATCAGCTTAGAAACGACTCTTCTATATAGGCTTTAAAACAGGTTAAAGATCACCCTGGCTCAAGCAAAAGCAGTACCACAAACATAATTAAGAACCCAGAGCACTTTGGTTGAGTTTTTGGGTGCTTCATTACCATAGATTCTCCCAATCAAACAAAGTGTTTTGTGTAAATGTGAGTAGAAATATTACCCAACATAATAGGAGTTTAAATTGAGATGAAGTTGTGAAGATGGACCATAATCACATAAGCATTAGCATGTCCATGATTACCATTTCAGTAGATTATTTATAGTAAAATGATGCTGTGGCAATAGGTCATTAAAAGGAGCCCTGTAAGCAAAGACTCTGTATCATAATAATAACAATGTTTCGCTGATATCCAAGGAGAGAGAGCGAAGATGGCCAGTGTCAACTGGGCCTGCTCCGATTTTAGAGCCTCAAAAGAACATTAGCTTAAAAGACCAGCACCCATCTTCTGTCTATTGAAAGCCAACAAGTTTAGTGGGTCCGCAGACAATACCAGCTTCAATTCATTGTTTAGCTGGAGCTGCTAGCTGGTGATGGGGTAGAAGACTGGCTGGCAACACCAGTAGACCCCGTACCAGATCCATTGCTGACCAACGATGCTTGCTGACCAAAGTTAGTGGTTCTCAGAGTGGCAAGATGTCGAGCTGAGAAGACATGGTCACGTGCTGCAGCCCTGGATTCGAATTCAACCCCACAGGCCTCGCACTTGCCTCTCAGAGTCTCACGGCCTGTTGTCTGGCCGATGGTATATGATGGAGTTGGATCCATAACTGTCAGTTGTACAGGTTTGGGCAGGATGGGACGGTTGGCTCGGAGAGCATTATATTGTAGGTAGCTACCCGAGCTGATGTCTACCTTCTTAGAAGGGTCATTGGGATTAGGAGACTGTGTGAAGATGTAAAAAAAAATAATAAAAAAATAATAATGTTAGTTTCATTTAATTAAAATAAAAAATAATGCTAAGCAATACCAATAAAAATGAAGAAGTGTGAAAAATTCAGTGAGAATCCTCTGTTTTAAAGGAAAAAAAAAATTGGTCATTTATTTACCTGATGAGGCTCAGTAACCATGTGCCATTTGTCCCAAGATGAATAAGAAATTCTGTTCTTACAATCTTTTTGCTTAAAGGGATAGTTCACCCAAAAAGGAAAAATCTGTCATTAATTACTCACCCTCATGTCGTTCCAAACCTGTTAGACCTTCAGTTCATCTTCGGAACACAAATTAAGATATGTTTGATGAAAAGGAGCTTTCTGGTTCAACCACAACGTTATAAAGCTACAAGTAGGGCTGGGCGATTTGGCAAAAAATGAAAATCTCAGTTTTTTACAGAAGGTTTGACCAATTCTCGATTTTTTACGATTTTTAACTAGTCAACTTGAAAATGTAACCACAAAATGATTCAAGTAACTTTTTCATTACTAACCCTCTAGTTAAATAAAATTATATTCCAAGGGCAACCACACATGAAGTTGTCAATATGATGTAAATGTTAAACAAATTGCTTGTTAAATATCTTTGCAGAAAAGATGCAAGAACTACAACTACATCTTATACATTCAGAAGTAATTTGAGGAAAATGCTTAAATTTTTCTTCAAAAGTCAAGGTAATTCAAAATCAAAATGACAAAGTATGACACAAGTAGACTATAAATCAGGGTTCCTCAATTCGTTTTTGCCGAGGGCCGAATTCTGCCAACAATACCAAGCCAAGGGCCACTGACCTATATATTATATATATATATAAAAAATTCTTATTACAATTATTATATTGTTGCTTTTGTTAAAATAGTCACAAGATAAATATTCAGATTTTTCCCCTCAGTAGTCTGTTTTATTCAAACAATTATGAACATTTTTGCATTTAGATACAGAAGAACTTTGCCTGTTGAATATTAAAAACAAACGAACAAACAAAAAATCTGGATCTCCATGTCTGACATTCAAATCAACCGTTCCTGCTCATCTCCAGAATGGATCTCTTCTCTCCACTTTCCCTAATTGCAGATTCAATTATTAGATCTGTCAGCATTAATATTTTTATTAATGTCAGCATTAGATTTTTTTGTGAGGGGAAATCAAACTGTAACACTGTGTGTCCCAACCAGACGTGACGCGACAAAAAGTATCTTTTCCATGTAATTTTTGTCCTAACCACCCCGCGACACATGACAATAAGCTACACGGAATTCTATTTTAGAAATGGTTTTTATTTTCTGCGACGTCACGGCAGGAACAACATACAAAATATGACAGTGATAATCTCAGGTAATGATTATGTGCTTTATTCAATGTTAAAAGTGTCTAATGCGAGTTTGAATATTATTTTGTGTGAGGTTTATAGCCGTAGTGAAAGAAAATAGATATTTTACCTCAGACCTTGAAAATAAATTAAAGCAAACTGACGTTAAAACTGTGAACTCACTGCGAACCAACATCAATAACAAAGATGATATCAGTCACTCACTCACTCAAAACTGTTCAGTCCATTCACATTTGAGTCATCTATTTTCCATGTCCACTTTTCTTTACTTCACATTTGCCATGTTTCATAGTAGCCCAGTGATCCTCAAATCTGGCTCGCAAATCCACTTTCCTGCAGAGTTTAGCTCCAACCCTGATCAAACTCACCTGAGCATGCTAATCAGTGTCTTCAGGATCATTAGAAAATCACAGGTAGGCGAGTTTGATCAGGGTTGCAGCTAAACTCTGCAGGAAAGTGGATTTGCGAGCCAGATTTGAGGATCACTGTAGTAGCCCATCTACACTGGACGCGACAGCATTGCAAATCATTTGAACTTTGTGTCAGTACGTCAGAAATGGAACGAGTCAGCAGTTTACTTTCAGGGATTTGTCACGCAACGCTGCGCCGCATCCAGTGTAGACAGCATCACTGATTATAATAAGTTCTATTGTATTTTGTTGCGCCGCGATGCTCGCGTCTGGTGTAGACACGATATAAGTTATCATAAGATACAAGTTGTCAAAGTGTAATTCTAACATTTGGTAATATTTCAATTCAAAATCGCAATTCCTTGATTTCTGAAAAAAAAGAAAAAATCGTGGCAAAACATTCAATTCAAATTAAATCGATAAAATTGGAGAAAAAAATTAAAATAAAATTCGCCTAGCCCTTGCTACAAGAATACATTTTTTGTGCTCAAAGAAAACAAAAGTAATGACTTCATTCAACAATTTCTTCTCTTCCATGTCAGTCTTTGATGCACATTCAACGCATGCGTGATGCTGCTGACGCAGGAGCCAGCGTTCTGACATAAAATCCGGATGCACTGCGCCTTGCTTGCATGCAGAGGAAGATGCACGATGTACATAAAACAGTCTTTGTAAACACGTCTGAAGATTTTGAGAGAATGACTGCCAATTTTTTTGCGAAGCCTTACTTATCTGAACCAGAATATACAGACGATGATCTAAGAGAGATGTACGTTCCACGTCAGAACTCCGACTACTGCGTCAGCAGCACCACATGCATGAGTCGTGGTACTCTCTTGAATGCACGGTGGAGACTGACACAGAAGACAACAAATTGTTGAATGAAGTCATTACTTGTGTTTTCTTCGCGCAAAAAAAGTATTTTTGTAGCTTTATAGCATTACGGTTGAATTACTGATGTCACATGGACTATTTTAACAATGTCCTTACTAACTTTCTGGGCTTTGAATGTGTCTGCGAGTTGCGTTGCTGTCTATGGAGGGTCAGAAATATCTCGGATTTCATCACAAATATCTTAATTTGTGTTCTGAAGATGAATGAAGGTCTTACGGGTTTGGAACAACATATGGGTGAGTAATTAATGACAGAATTTTCATTTTTGGGTGAACTCTCTCTTTAAGCAATTTATGTAAAAAAAATAAAAGAAAAAATATTTTTGTTCTTATGCATTACACTACTATGTTAAAGGGAATAATAGAATTTTAATTAAAGGTGACTCTTTATTAGTGCCATTTTGTCTTCTCATCTACAGCATCTGGCACATAACTTGTGTTGCTATGACGAGAAAACATCTGAAGACCCCGAAGGCCAGTGACATTGTAGTAAAATACTATAATTTGACATGAAAACAGCTGCTTTGCAATATTAAATAAAATGTCCTCACCATTTTCTCTTGCTGAAGCCTCCAGCGTTTCTCCTTGGCACGTGTATTTTGAAACCAGATTTGCACAACCTTTAGTGGAAGCCCAAGCTCTGTCCCCACCGCCTCACACTCCAGTGCATTAGGATGAGCACATGTCTCGTAGCACGACTGCAGGATGGACAGCTGAAGAGAGTTCAGGTGAGTTCGAGGTCGTCTTGGGGTGGAGTTTTGCTGCATGTAACTTGTTTCTTTTTGGCTTTGACCAGAGGATGCTGTAACCGTCACAGGGGATGGTGTGGTAGGGGTGGTGGTGGTAGTGGGCGTAGGTCGCTGTGAGCTCAGGCCTAACTGTTCTCTTGACAGGGTGTTGATCTTGAATGGTCCTTTCTGAGACCAATATTTGAGCCCATTGTGTTTCTGAGATGCCAAGGCAGAAGACTTATTAATTGGCGTAGTGGACAATTTTGGCACCATATGGCTGGTAGTCCCAGACTCGACCCCTTCTTGATAATCATCGTCCTCTTCATCAGTATGGTCCGACTCAGCTCGTACCTCTTCAACCTTCCTTTTCGGAGCAGATCGAGATGTAGGAATCCCACTGACAAGCAGAGGGACTGCAACCGGTGTGGCCACTGTCTTAGGAGCTATTTTAACCATTGTGATGGGAGTTGCTTCTGCTTTGGTCTTGTGAACTAATGAAGAACCAGTGGACACAACGGTGAAAGAAGGTGTCTGATTTGGTCTACTTGGACCTTGAGTGGGAGTTTTCAGGGGATCCTTGACCTCCTTCACCTTATCCGTCTTTGGAGGAACATTTCCAGTTTGGGGTTTTGCAGAGGCCCAGCCAGTAGAGGGACTTGGGTTAGTTTTAGGTGGGGTTGAGAATATGGGCTTTGAGAGTGGCCAGGTGAACTTAATGAGTGGTTTCCCAACAGCTGCCAAAGTGCCATCACTGATAAAACGGACCTCTCCCTTTCGCTCCCTAGCCCTCATATTCTGGAACCAGATCTGAACCACTTTCTTTGGAAGGTTCACCCACTCAGATATTTGCTCAAATTCATGCTTTCCGGGGTTTGGATCTTTGAAATAACATCCATAGAGAATATCAAGCTGGTCAGCATGGATGATGGTCCTGGACCGTCTCATGTCCCTGAACCGTCTGACTTTTGGCCTCTTTTGTTCCCGCTCTTTTTCTCGCTCCTTCTCTTTTTCCCTTTCCATGAGTGACGTGCTAACTTTTTCTGCAGCCCTCATGTACACAGTGCTAGTCTTAGCCAAATTATTGCGATTAGTTAGAGTACTGTTATTGGAAGATGGGATAGCAATGGCAGAATCTGGCTTCACCTGAACAACAATAAGACTTCCATCTGTAGGAACCCCAACAGTCGCTGGTCTCAATCCCAGACCATCAAGCAAATGACTTTTCTGTATGGAGGGCTTGTTAGCTGCAGAGACAGATGATGTTGATGATAATGTAAAGCTGTGGTTTTTCCCCATGCTAAGATCCAAAGCAGACTCACAATCATTACCATTAGATAAAAAGGAGTGTGTAAGAGAGGTGGCTGCGGGTGCATTAAGGGGGTCTGAAAATGCTGCTGGACTTCGAGTAACTGCTTGAGTGTTTGAAAAGGCTATTTTACCCCTACCACCTTCAGAAACACCAACCCCAATAACTGATGAAGGAAGCGAAAGTACATATGGACTGTATAACTGGGTGGAAAGTGAAGTCAAAGACAGGGAAAGGGGCAGTGACTGCAAGATGCCAGCTGGAACGCCCTGATGATCAACTGCAACTGAAAGAGGAGTAGGAGGATCTGCTTGTGCCTCCAGCTGAAGATCAAGATCTACATCTTGCTTCTCCCGCTTGATCTCCACCTCTTCCTTATCAATCTCACTCCTCCTCTTTTTCCTCTTCATACTTTGTTCATCATCATATTCATCCTCTGCATCTGAGAGGAAGACTGTGGTAGAGCGAAGGACCTTTCCACCACCACCTGACCTTTCAGCTGTTGGCTCTACCTGTGAAGACTGTTTGACTGGGCTACCTGACTCTTCCCTCATAGAGCTGCTTTGACTTTCTTCATCAGTAACGATAACAGATGTGTAGAACTCTTCATTTTCAGAGTCAGATGTCAACAGCAGTTCTCTTGGGCTTCCCTTACCAATCCTGTGTCTTTCTGCACTACTGGATAAGTCAATGGCATGACTACCTGTCGCTGATGGACTATGTCCATCTTCACTCTCATCTATCATTAAATTACCTTCTTCTTCCTCCATACTTCTGTCTCTTTCATCATGGAAGCGGTCTAATCTCTCCCTGTCTTTGGATTGCCAGGCATCTAAGAACCACTTGCGTACCTCTTCTCCACTTAGCCCTACCTCCCTGCCGAGGGCTTCGCAGTCCTCCCGTTGAGGACTAGATGTTTCAGCATCATCTCGTGACTCTAAAAAGGCCCATAGAACCTGAGACTGGAACTCAGTGAGCACAGGCCGTCCTGAAGACAAGAGCGTTTGATCTTTTGCACTTCTATGGCCTGAAGATCTTAAGGCAAAATTTGTGTTACGAAAGGTACAGTTAGCAGCAGCAGAGCTGTTAACGGCATGTGTATGGCTGAGACCTTGGTTTGGATCCAAAGCACATGACAACGGACTATCACCCTGAAGGACCGGGGCTGCTGTGGATTTAGTTACTTTGGAGTTTGCATCTTCCTCCTCACACATCTTTTCACCCATCCCCTCGACTTCCATTTCACTTTCTTTTTGCTCTTTTTCATCATATGTTGTGCTGTTGCCCACCATTTTCTCACTTTGCTCCTGTGTATTCTCAGCCTTATTACACATCTCTTTTTTTACACCATCAATTTTCCAGTCCTCTTCTAATTTTAGTGGCATTTGCTGATCGCAAGGCTCGACTTTTATTTCATTGCATACTCTCATGTCTGCACCTTTGTCCAGCATCTTGTTGGTCTCCTCTAAACTCATATGAGTGGTAGTTGTGGGGCCAAATGCAGCCCACTGACTTTGTAAGCCACTGAGTCTTTGGGCCAAGAGAGCCTGTTGTGCAGCACTGAGACCAAGGACTGGCACTGCCTGCTGCAAAAGCTGGTTTGGAGACTCTGGATTCTGGCCCTGGATTTGGGTTTGGAGTCCATTCAACACCAGGGGCATGAGCATCTGAGGCTGGGGTATAAGCTGCGGGGTAGCTGCTCCTGGTGTTGCAGACGTCCCGGTTGTGAAGAGAGAAGGAAGAATGGAGTGTGGGAGAGAATTTGGGCTGGAAGTCAGGAGAGTGAGAATAGCAGACATGGCTTGTGCAGAGGCCACCGGAGAAGAAAGTAATGAGGGACCTAGCTGAGGCTGCACCTGCTCTCCGTCTTTGGTCGTTACTGCTGATGCAGTCAGGTTTGCTTGGGTGACACAATTGCTGGTGGAGGTGTTAACTAACTGTGTGGTGCTTCCAACAGTGGTCGCAGCCAAGTTTGTAACCATGGATCCAGTTCCTGTATTTGCAGTGGAACTAGGAGTAGCATTCCCAGCACTCCTGCTGCGACTCTGGTGCAACACAGATTTTAAATGACTTTCCAGGGTGATGGCATGATTGTAGGAGACACGACAGACGGCACACTGGTATGGTTTGTTGGAGATGTAAGGTCGAGCCAGGAAAGGGGTTGATTCACTGTCTTTCAACGTCCCAGTTCTCATCCTCTGAATATGGGTGGTTGAATTATAATGAACACTCAAAGCCGTTCTAGTGGGAAATGACTCCAAACACGCATTGCACTTGAATGGACGGTTGTCACCTTCAGAGGCTACACTGTTTTTACAGACAGATCTGCCATTGCTGACAGAAGCCTCTGATGTTTTTATAGTTTGCTCCACATTGTCCTGATCTGACTCCAGCACCCCCGCATCACTTTCCTCATTTCTCCCTCCCTCCATCTCTTCATCCAGCTCTTTTTCCTGAGAAGAACCACCCTTGTCACCTGCAACTGTAGATTCGCTCTCATTTTGGGAAGCCATTGAGGGGGATTTTGTGTTCTCTAAACATTTCAGCTGAGATGTGTAATCTGATGAATTAAATAACAATTCAATATTAGTAAGCCTTTAAAAAAAAGTTATGCAGAATATGTAAGACAGGTCTTGGACAATTTCACAAATTTTCCACTAATTGTTTTATCTTTTTTGTCCCCCCCCCAAAAAAAAAGTGTTTATCAAAAATACTTAATACATTAAGTAACGTTTAACCAAAGCTAAAGTAATTTTATCGATTCCGATTCTGCTTTTTGATTCCTAGTTTTGATTCCAATAAGATAAAAAATCCAATAAAAAAAAAATGAAGTCAAATATTTATTGTGTCTGTTTACAAATCATTCTGTTGCAGCCGAACAACATGAGCAAAAATCTGCAACCTACAGAACACTTAGGCCTACAAGAGGAACTTTTGCCTATGCAAAAACAACTAGACTAATATAAATTTCAAATATTAAAGTGTTAAAGACAAGTAAACGATTAATAAAATATGAACAAACAAATCAATTAGCAATAGCAATAAAATAAATACAACTGAACCAAATTTCCGGTAAACTTCCAGAAAAAACTTCCAGAAACAGTAATTAAAAGTTTAAAAACACTGCATAGATTTCTTTTCATAAATAAAACCTAGATTAATTAATAAAAGTTATTAAAGATATTCAGTCAAGATCAGTGAATGATTTTCTTTTTTTATTTGATTAACATTAATGACAGGCAGTGAGTTTATTAGGCTGCTGTCTCATTAACACCGAACGCACATGTGTTTATGATACTGACATAGTTTTCTGCACACTGGTCGATAAATATGAAAGAAGTCAGTTCTGGCCCGGAACAACCTTTTCTGCAGTGTAAATGCATGTAACGGTTCGAGAACGGACACAAAATGCGAATCTGCACCAAGACCGCTGTTCCCTGTGCTCGCGCTTCAGACTTGTGCGCTGTACGCAAACAGCACGCTAGGTCTATCCGTTGCTGCACTTAAATGGTTTTAAATAAACATTAAAATGGGAACACAGGAATCGTTAAGCAGAATCGAAATGCACTTGTCTTATCGAATACCCGGTTCTTGGAAATTTGGAACCGGTTTTCGATACTTAACCCTACCTAAAAGTAAGATTAATTGTATGTATGTAACAGGGGTCCCTGGTCCATTCCCGACTCTAGAAAGCTTGTGAAACCCCTGATATCCAACATGAAAACAAATGCTGGACATCAGGTTTTCAAGACTTAAAAGCAGAAAATTTAAATAAATCTTTTTTCTTTTTCAATCATCAAGTCCAGGAGTCAGCACAAAAACTGAATACTTGTGGGGGCCCACACTCAGCAGTAGGCTACAACCTACAGGTGCTTCACTGCCATGGAGACTACTGAAGCGAGGTGGTCACCAACACAGCCAATTGTGTGTCCAGCGGTGCATAACCTAAGCCGGGTATCAATAACACTGGAACCCTGGATCTCAGTGCTGAGATAGTGTTGAACCACTGTGACACAAACACAAACACTTGAGAATAACTTTATAGATGATCAAAAGTCACCTGCATCATTTTGGGCTTTGGATTCTTCTTCTTCAGCAATGGAACGGTGTTTAGGAGCAGCCTTATAAAAAGAGGAAACCAATTATTTACTTAAAAACAAAACATTTCTATAAGCTTGTCATTACTTTTGTTTATATATACAGAGCCTGCACCATCAAAACGTACATAATATTAAACTTTTTTTGTATTTTTTAAACGTGCTCTTTGTAAATGTACTCACAATATCCAGTAACTTATCAAGGCAAGCAGGGAGGACGCTGTGTTTGTCCGTAAGGTGATGAGAGAGATTCTCACGGTCTGGTTGACTTTCCTGACATAGAGGGCATAACCACATTGAACCCCTGTTATTGGCACCTCCCAGAGTTTCTCCTGGCTCCTCCTGAAACCAAAGTCACATTATTATACGTAATAGTATTTAATCATATCCAAGTAAGGCAAATATTTCTTTACTCATTCATTTTCAGAATTCTTTTTTTTTTTTTTTTTGAAATTTTTTAATTATATTTCACAGTATTTTTGTTTAAAGTACCCTCAAGCTGCATACTGTGTATTTGAATTGGTCCCTTTTTTTAACACGTCAGTGATCTGAAAGAAATCTGATATTAACAAATACATGAAACAAATGCAGCACTTTATAAAGCTAAAGTCTTAATGGGCTAGTTCACCTAAAAATTAAATTCTGTCATCATTTACTCACCGTCATGTCATTCCTAACCTGTATGACTATCTTTGCAGAATACAAAACAAGATGTTCTGTAGAACATCAGTGTCCAAACAACATTGGACCCCACTGAGACTTTTTTTTAAATCTTTTTTTATCATTTTTATGTTTCAGAGAAGAAATAAAAGTCATGCAAGTTTGGAATGACACGAATGATGACAATCATTTTTGGGTGAATTAGCACTTTCTTAAACATAAAAAGGGACTACAGTAAATAAAAACTGTACATACTTTATATACCGCATCTAATGCAATAGAATTCTTTCTGACAGTGCACATCTAATGTACAATCAGCACTAAATAGTTGTTCAGTTCAAATAAGCTAAATCATCAAAACATATACTTTAAAAAAAAATGCAACAGTTGTCTCATTAATGAAATTAATTTCCTTTGATGTAAGCTGACACTTACAAATCAAAAAAATACTATGCGTGATAATGTTAGGACATGTCACAATATATCATTTCATCTATTTAGAGTGCCTTTACAATAAGGTCTAACATTTTGACTTATTTATATAGGCCATACAATCTGTGCTATGCACTTATAACAAGACATCAAACTGAATTCACAGATGCATTTGTTCTTTTTGCTAGACATAACCGATACCTTGCGGCTTGTTTATAATTCATGCATTTGAATGTACATCACTTCATATGAGGCATCCCATGTTAATCAGATCTGATAACACCCAGAATTATGCATGCATTTATCACTTCTGCAATAACTAGGCTATTTAACGTCAGAGGAGGCCTAAATGTTGACCTTGACTGGTCTTATAATATGCTGATGTGAGTGAAATCATAGTGTTGATCTGTCAACATGTTGCCCCTTGTGAATAAGGTGACATAGGCTGTAAATAACAGATAATGGATGCAAATCCCCTGGGATGTTAAATGGCAGTAATGTCTCTTTAAAACAATAACCCAAATAAATAAATAACACATACGTCCAGAACAGAGACATAAACATCTTAATTGACATCTAAGCGACTTCATTTAGCGTATGCGTGCAAAAATCATTTAAATGATACAGTTTCTGGCTTCGTTTTTACATGCCACTGTCAAGGAACGAACAGACATCAAATGCCAACAGTGCTACAATGCCACGCCAATTAGCTTCCCTGCTAGACTGAAAACATGCTCTGAATCCTCAACACAAGTACTATTAACTTCTCCTAAAAGTCAAAGACAGACGAACCCACACGCCGCGGGACACTGCCGTTCGACAGCGAGCTCATATGGACGCCATAACTCTTGATGATTTCGTTAATTAACCCACAGCCTAATTAGCAAGACCCGTGTGCTGTTGAATCAATTGGAAACGGAGAGCTTTAGCCTGCCTCGCTAACACACACATACATACATACACACACACACACACAGTCACTCCAGTGTAATCATGACAAATACCCTATTAAAGTGCATCGCACTGCAGTCTGCTGCCCTAATTACCCCCTTTTCCAACTTTAATCGCTGCAAAGCGACTGATTTGAGTGATTTCTTACTTGAACGTTGATGTTAAAACAAAAGAAGCCGTTTTCTCATAAACATTCGTGGCACTTCACATGGCTAACGCAGCTAACAACACACTCAACAAATTGGTCAACTAATTATGTATCGCGTATCAAGCCACAAATCGCCCACAAACTTCTCAAAGACGCAGAATTAGAGCTGCGAAAATCAATTAAACGCCAAAACAATCGCAACGCTCGAGATGCTGCAGTACAAGTCTGCTTTAACGCACTAATTGAATTGTGTAAATAGGCTTTCGGCTCTCAGATGTAAAACCTCGGGCTTGATTAGTTCCTCGCCCCCCTGATTGTGGCCTGTTCGTCGGGCAGCGAGACATTCCCCGCCCGCCGTCCGCTCCACAACGGAAATTGCGGCCTACTTCGACTAAGCTATTTAATTAATGAATTTGGGTTGCTTCATACAGATGTGTTAAAAACAACCCGTTTGCCGTCCCCCCTTCAGCGTTTATCTAACCCAATACCTTGCAGTTGGCGGTCTAAGTTCGCCGTTTAGTATATAATGTTGTTATTGAGCATTATAAGTGTGTTTTAATAATTGCAGAACGCAGTAATTAACGATGGATGAAGCGCATTGCTGCTCGAAAAGAGCGACGTGCAACACAACGAGCAGCGAAAGGGGGTGGCGGGGCCAAAATGAGAGACCGAGGCAGAAAAGTTGGGATTTTAACACTCGAATTGTAACTAAATATTCGCAGTGAAATGGCATGCATCTAATTATTAGTCGTGCTCGGGACGCGATGAGATCCGCATCGCCCCCTCGATCGCAACTTCTTGATCAATTCGGCGTCAACATCGTTTAATTAACACTAAAGCAATTAGCTAAGGCTTTTACCTGCATGGTTGGGACTCCAGCACACGCTTCCTCTCGCTCTTTAAAACTGAAAAGTTTTCTCTCTCTCTCTCCCTCCCTCACTCACTCCGTCAGTCCTCCCTCTCTCGCTCTCTCTCTCTCTCTCTCGCTCACTCTCGCATTGCTCTCCTCTAGTAAACACACGACAGCTCCCCCAAAAGCTTGCTGCTCGCTCTCTCCAAGAATGTTCCTCTTCCCTCTAACGGTTTATTAAATGATTCAACACACCTAAAAGCATGTTGGAACAATGTTGTTACACTGACATTAATTCAATTATTTGTAACTCTATTTTAGACGTTCGTCTTTAAGGCTGAAGAGGCCGAAGTATTTAAAAAACCACATGCCAAAACAGAAATGTTTAAATGTAGGTGATTGTAACATACAAATAATTAATAAATATATATTTATTTATTTATTTATTTAGGTCTGTTTTGTTATTATTAATGTTGTGTTAATTATTATATGCTATCTAATAACCAAATAAAATAGTTCTAAGCGAATAAATGTAATCTAATAATTAAAATACTGATCGAAGTGATTGCACACAGACTTGTTTATTTAAAAAAAAAAATCGTTAAGCAACTTTGATATTTATAGCCACATTAATACAGAAATAAATGCTGAAGTCCTTTTAGTGTACGAACATCATTTCTTAATGTTCTGTAGGCTATATTAGGCTAATCTATCTATCTATCTATCTATCTATTTTTACATTTATTCATTTAGCAGACGCTTTTACCCAAAGCAACTTACAAATGAATTAAAATTAACTAGGTTTTTGTCTTGATAAAAGAAAAACTAAATAATAATAAAATCGATTTAGTGCTGTTCCACTTTCTTTTCGGCTTGTTTTCATTTATAACAACTGAATATTTGAGCAGTCTCATGGTCCTAACATGAATATAGTATATATTTGGCAATGCTGTTGAACACGTTGTTAGTTTTTATTTGATTTTACTGTCTATATATTTAATACAAATCCAAACTGGATAAAGTAGCAATATGTGTTATGTAACAACATATATGCAAAATGTCTAATCTTGATAGAAATACAATATTTGTCAGTAAGTAATACTTATAATTTGTCTGTTGCGTAGGTTATGCAGCGCTTAATGACGCGCAGATATTAGGCTGTCCGTAAATATGCCTGAACGGAAAAGCTGCACAGGACCCCGATTCCGCGTTTGTCCCTAACACTACTGATTGATCTGTAAGTTTACTTGTTTTTTGTTTGATAGTTTGTTTTCATTGACTATCTCAACCGGATTTTTTACCGCAGTTGTAGTTACAGTATAATTACCACTGTCTGAGCTAACAATTAATTAACCTGTCACCAGGTCCCGGGCAATATTTGCTGTTGCCTGTGTCTCGAAACATAACGAGTTGCCTGCCTAGACAGCATTTGTAGTCAGTCCCGAAAGCGGAAAACTAGGCAGCTCACTTGGTTCTGAAACACAGCTGACCTGATTTGATTTGGCACTACAACACTACAGATTGTCCATTACTGCAGTCTTTAATTAATATAATGAATATGCCAGTATTCAACTGTCTTTCTCGTTTTGATTTGTATGTCTCATAGAACAAGATGACTGTAGAGGTTGAGAGAAAATTCGTCTGTGATGCAGAAATTATGGGGAAACTACAAGATATTGGAGGTGTGTGTTTACACCTTACACACACACTTCATACTTATATTCATTATTTTACAGAATCCTGAAGTAACAAGCAACAGCATTAAATACCCTTTCATTTTATTTATTTGTCTTATGTTTTCAATTTAGTGCTGTCAAATGATTAATCGCGATTAATCGCATCCCAAATAAAAGTTTTTGTTTACATAATATACTCTGTATACGTATTATGTATAAATAAAACATTATTTTATTATTATTATTTTGAAAATATTTTCATGTATTTACATGTATATATTTATATTAATATTATTTATTTTATATATATATATATATATATATATATAAACAACATTATACATATTTTATACATGCATGTGTGTATTTATATATACATACTAAATATACACAGTACACACACATATATAATGTAAACAAAAACTTTTATTTGGGATGTGATTAATCGTTTGACAGCACTAATTTTCATATCTCTGTACAGCTGAATGCATTGGTCAGCGGCAGTTCCGAGACCAGTACTTCGACTCACCAGATTTCATCCTCACGCTGAAAGATTTCTGGCTGAGATGCCGAGAGGGATTGTGGGAGTTGAAATGCCCTGCAGTTTCAGGAACTACACCTGATAATGACACTGAGACCCTTTGTACACGATACAGAGAGATAACCAGTCTCCCTCTGATTCAATCAGAAGTCAGCAAGATAATCAGGGAACACACCGCTGAAGGGAGTGAATCAAATTCCTCACAAAGGGAACAAATTGACAAAGTCGCAGAAAATGAGGACACCGAGATCTGTACAGCAGATGACACAAAGTGGCTGAATGACCTCAATCTGGTCTGTTTTGCCGAGTTCAAGACCGAGCGCTGCTCTTACACGCTAGAGAGGGTGGCCGGTGCAGTGCGGGTGGATCTGGACCAGGCTGATTTCGGATATTGTGTGGGAGAGATTGAGGTTCTGGTGCCTGAAGGAGGTGACATGAATGCAGCTCTGCAGAGGATTACAGGCATTGCTGTAGAACTGGGTGAGCTGATGTTTGTGGACACACATGTCATCTATAGACCAGTGTTACTTTAGTATGATTGAGATTATATTACCGTATTTATTCATTATTAGCTAATAATATTACTAATAAATACTAATACTAAAAGTAGTTTTTTTAATTTTTTTTATTTAGCTAACGTTGATTTTAAGAAGGTTGATATCTGCTAAGAAGGCTAAGAAGGTTGATATCTGTTGCCTAATAAACCATAAATGTGACCCTGGACCACAAAACCATTCATAAGTAGCACAGGTATATTTGTAGGGTCAAAATGATTGATTTCTCTTTTATGCCAAAATTCATTAGGATATTAAGTAAAGATCATGTTCCATGAAGATATTTTGTAAATTTCCTACTGTAAAATATATCAAAACATAATTTTTGATTTGTAATGTGCATTGCTAAGAACTTCATTTGGACAACTTTAACAGCGATTTCCAAATATTATCCTATCCTAACAAACCATACAACAATGGAAAGCTTATTTATTCAGCTTTCAGATGATGTATAAATCAAAAAATGGACCCTTATGACAGGTTTTGTGGTCCAGGGTCACAAATGCCTAAAACACTTTGGCATCTATTGTTTATTAATAACCCTTTAGAATTATATATAAATAAAAACCTCTTTTCATTTAATAATATGCACTGTATTTTTCTCGTCTGTCTCCACAGGTTTAAGCTGTGAGAAGAAAGTAAAGGGGAAAATGGATGTTTACCTTCAAAGATATCGACCTGAACACTATGCAAAGCTTCTTAGTGCTCATATTTTATAAGGAATCACTAGTGTAACATATAATTTGTAGTTTTTAAATTCTGTTTCATTTATGATTCATCCTTAATGCTCATATTTTAATGAGAAAATAAGCACTGGGAACATAATTTATAGTGTATTATTGTGATTAACAAATATATTACTTGTGTTTACGTGAGGTAAAGATTAATACAGAAATAACACAGTAGCCAATTTAAAAAATATATAGTATATAGGTAGTTATATATCATGGCAGTTTGGGTCAGTTAAACCGATATCTGATTAAAAATATGAATACCTTATAAGTATCTGTGATTTTTGTTTGTTTGTTTGTTTTTTAAATATAAACAACAGGGTTTTTTTTCGGGGTTTTTTCTATTTCTGTTATATAAATTTGAGTTATTGAGTTATAAGATTGCTCTCTTTCTAACAAAATTACATGTATCATGGACAATAGGTAACAACAAGCTCTTCAGTTAAGTGTGCAATAATTTTGTTGAGTTGCATATAAGTTTGATGTGTTAGATTGTTTGACCAATAGAATCGTGTCTTTTATGAACATATTAAATATTGCAGATACTTTTATTTTGACAGTTGCAGAATTTTGCAATTTTCTGCTTTGACCTAAATAGATCGTTGTAAAAGGCAACGTTTGCTCAGCAGAGGGCGCTGTTATCTTTGTTTTGAGCTGTTCGCTCAGCATGCCAGCAGTTGGCGCAATGTTCCTGGAAAACTACTGACAAATTCATTTTAATCTGTTTTCACACCAGGTGGTTGGGTAATCTATACTGAACAGAATTAGAAATTATTAAAATGATCCTAATGATTTATGACACATCAATTATCTATATATATTACACTGATTCATAAATAGCAGAAATAGATGTCCAATGATCACACGACACACAACTGTAAATATGTTATGCTATTCTCAATGCTTTTCTCTTATGGACATCATGCCACCATGAAATATTTTTTATGATTCATAAATATTTAATTCTGTAACCGCAATACATTCGGTGTCAAATTGTTGGCATATGAGTGTATACACTATTTGCAAAATACATATATATTTCAGAACAGATTCTAATATACTGTATGGATAAAGTGTCAGAATATATATATATATACATTTAAGAAGTCTCTTCTGCTCACCAAGCCTGCGTATATTTGATCCAAAGTACAGCAAAAACAGTAACATTTTGAAATATTTTTACTATTTAAAATAACTGTTTTCTATTTGAATATATTTTAAAATGTAATTTATTCCTGTGATTTCAAAGCTGAATTTTTAGCATGATTACTGCAGTCACATGATCGTTCAGAGATCATTATAATATTCTGATTTGCTGCTCAAAAAAAAAAAAAAAAATTAATTATTATTATAATGTTGAAAACAGCTGCGTATAATTTTTTCAGGTTTCTTTGATGAATAGGAAGTTCAGAAGGACAGCATTTATCTGAAATAGAAATCGTTTGTAATATTATAAATGTCTTGATCATAACTTGTGATCAATTTAAAGCATCCTTGCTAAATAAAGCTAAATAAAGTATTCATTTCTGTAATAAATGAATTAGTTCACCCACCCATAATTTATTCCTAAAATCAGTGTGAAATGATAGCTGATTAACAAGGGTGTAGAAGCACCTAACCCTGATCATAAGTCTAAAACAGATATTTGCTGAAAAGTTATCCCTTAATTCTGATTGGTTGATTGGAAGGACGTTACAGGATCAACAAGGATGCTGATCCAGGAACATGTTGTACTTGGTGAAATCACGCTCACCGTGAGCAGAAGAGATGTATATATATATATATATATATATACAAATAAACTCTTCATATATATATATATATATATATAAACATGACAGGGAAGGTCATGAAGGTTACAAGCTCACGTGCAAGGCCGAAATAAAAGAGAGCTGGTATGGTAGAGGGATGCAGGAGCTATTTATTTCAGCCCAAGACTTCAGCTTGAGTGTGGAGAGAAGGCTTTTATGAGGAAATATTAGGAGAGGTGAAATATGACGCTGTGTACTCACTTTAAAGTGCAAGTAGCCTATCTCCAGCTTTCTTCTCCCCAACATAAGGCCTTTTCTTTTTCTATTATTTTATATTGATATCCCTGAGAAAATGACTCTAGATATTTGCTTTTGATAGACCAACTCTCTTCTTTGTTTTTGTATTTTTATAGTAATGAAAGGAAGCTATTGTTCAAGGTTTGACAGGATATAATTAAAGTGCCATTATTTCAGAGGAACCTTCAGATGGGATCCGGGTGACAGAAGGAGACAGAGGTGTATTTTTCGCATCAAAACCATTGGAGGCCTTGCAATTTTTGCTAATAAAAGCTTTAGTTTATCTACTTACAATCCCACATGACTTCATTCACATTCAAGTTCTCACAGTCTCCCAAAACCCTCCCTTTCTCTCTTTCCAAACAATCAGTGACCTTCCCGTCATCTATTACACTTACACAGGTGATCAAATGAAGCCACATGGTGCTGTTACTTTGAAAGTTCTCACATTTGACTCCTCTCACAGCAGCTGCTTTACACTATTTTGGTTTGGCTTTGGCAGAGCCTGTGACTACAGCCCCTTTACACAAACACACACACACACACACACACACACACACAGAGAGAGAGAGAGAGATCTGGTTTAGATCATCTCCAATGAGTAATAAATGAATCAAAAACACATCTGCACTGTGTATCTTTAAGAGAGCACAATTTAATCAGCATAAAATAGCATAATGAAGTCCTCTGAATAAATTATAATATAATGTCAGAGTCAGGTATAGGCCTACACAATAAAAGGTATGTTTGTTCTTGATAAAGATTTACAATACTTTTTACCGAACATATTTAGAGGACTTTTGAAGCATGTTAACAAGTTCTCATGTGAGGTATCAAGCTCCAATGTTAAAGGAAATGTATGTAGTTTTGTGTATTTTTGGGACTTTGGAGCCCCCTACAGTTAAGCGAGAGGAATTTACTGTCGTAAATATGGCCAAAGCCACTAGAAGGCAAGCATGCAACCTTTAGCTAAAAAGCATAACGGCTTATGCTAACGGAAAGGAGACAGAGGCTGTTTTATTTTTATTTTTTTTATTTTTTTATTTTTTAATGGATGTCAATGGAGGAGAGGCTTCACTACGCTGAATAAACAGCTTTTTAGAGGAAACAGCTCATCATTTAATGAATCGACAGCCTATCTGCTAATCTTCAACCTGTTTTACACTAAACAACAGCTACTTTTGGATTTAACTATTTTTAGAGTTTACACCAAAAAAATGCCGTTTTATAAGAGAAGTCACTGGCTTTTTGCGACAGGTGGGATTCAGTTTACGGCACTTCTCATTCATTCATATGGTATCCGTAAATGGCGATTGGGTGTCGCACAACTCTTGACTGAAATTAAATGACATCTAGGCTCTAATGTGATTGGTTATTACGGCACACGTGATCCGAGTTAGCTGTTACACTTTCTCCAATAGTAAGTATCAAGGCCTCTTTTTATACAGTCTATGATATCTAAAAAAATTTGAATTCATTTTTTTTGTAACATTTCAAAAAGTGAAACTTTCATATATTCTAGATTCATTACATGTAAAGTAAAACATTTCAAAAAAAATTTGTTGTTGTTGTTGTTTTAATTTTGATGATTAGAGCTTACAGCTCATGAGAGTCAAAAATCAGTATCTCAAAATATTAGAATATTTACATTTGAGTTTCATTAAATGACCATCCCTACAGCATAAATTCTGGGTATCTCTTGTTCTTTGAAACCACAATAATGGGGAAGACTGCTGACTTGGCAATGATCCAGAAGACGAACATTGACACCCTCCACAAAGAGGGTTGCACTACACAACATCAGAAAGATCAGGCCCTTTCTGACGGAGCATGCTGCACAACTTCTTGTCCAGGCCCTTGTCATTTCTAGGCTGGACTACTGCAATGCTCTTCTGGCTGGACTTCCATCAAACACAGTCAAACCTCTACAAATGATTCAGAATGCGGCGGCATGACTGGTCTTCAAGGAACCCAAAAGAGCCCATGTCACACCTCTATTTATCTCATTGCATTGGCTACCAATCGCAGCTCGCATCAAGTTCAAGACAATGATGCTTGCTTATAGAACAACCACTGGCTCAGCACCCGCCTACATGCACTCACTATTAAGAATCTACATCCCCTCCAGAAGTCTGAGATCTGCTAGTGAGCGACGCCTCGTGGTACCATCACAAAGAGGCTCAAAATCACTCTCCAGAACATTCTCGTTCACCATTCCTGGCTGGTGGAATGATCTTCCCACCCATATTCGGAGTGCTGGATCCCTGGCAATCTTCAAGCAACAGCTGAAAACTCATTTCTTTCGACACTACTTGACTTCACCTTACACATAAAAAAAAAAAATCTTTCTCCTTATTTATTCCTTCCCTTGCTAGCTTGTACTTATTTAAACAATGCCTGAGACTTGGTGTTACAAGCACTTCGTTTGTCGGATTGCCTCTTCAAGATGAATCGCTTTATGTATTCCCCAATTGTAAGTGGCTTTGGATAAAAGCGTCTGCAAAATGACTAAATGTAAATGTAAATGTAAAGAGGGTAAGTCACAGAGGGTCATTACTGAAAGGTGTGGCTGTTTACAGAGTGCTGTATCAAAGCATATTAAATGCAAAGTTTTCTGGAAGGAAGAAATTGGGAATAGGTGCACAAGCAACAGGGCTGACCGCAAGCTTGAGAATACTGTCAAGCAAAGCTGATTTAAACACTTGGGAGAGCTTCACAAGGAGAGAACTGAAGCTGGAGTCAGTGCATCAAGAGTCACCACGCTCAGACGTCTTCAGGAAAAGGGCTACCAAGCCACTTCTGAACCAGAGACAACGTCAGAAGCATCTTACCTGGGCTGTGGAGAAAAAGAACTGGACTGTTGCTCAGTGGTCCAAAGTCCTCTTTTCAGATAAAAGTAAATTTTGGTCTGGAGTCTGGAGGAAGACTGGAGAGGCACAGAATCCAAGCTGCTTGAAGTTTCCAAAGTCAGTGATGATTTGGGGTGCCGTGACGTCTGCTGGAGTTGGTCCATTGTGTTTTATCAAGTCTAAAGTCAATGCAGATTTTGTAGCACTTTATGCTTTCATCTGCTGATAAGCTTTATGGAGATTCTGATTTCCTTTCCAGCAGGACTTTAGCACCTGCCCACAGTGCCAAAACCACTTCCAAGTGGTTTGCTGACCATGATATTATTGTGCTTGACTGGCCAGCCAACATGCCTGACCTGATCCCCATAGAGAATCTATGGGATGTTTTCGAGAGAAAGATGAGAAACAACAATAGTGCCTCAGCAGTGCCACAGGCTGACTGCTTCCATGCCACACCTCACTGATGCTGTCATTTGCGCTAAAGGATCCCCGACTAAGTATTGAGTGCATAAATGAACATACTTTAAAGAACTTAAATTTTTCTGTTTTGCAAATCCTTTTTTTGATTGATCTTTGGAAATATTCTAATATTTTGAGATACTGGATCTTTGACTTTCATGAGCTGCACTTGTATATATAATGACAAAGATATAGTTCTATATTAAAGAATAGCAGAGTCCACACCACAGCTATAACGATAAAGGCACAGAGAAACTATATCGTTGGAATCACTTTCAGAACGATGTTTTTTTTTCAGCTGATGACAGATAAAAACTTTGACAGCCAATCAGAGTCAATCCTGCTATAACGAGCTCGAGACGAGCGTGCGCTTACATACAATATCGTCCACTGGTGTGAACGCTAATATCATTATCTTTATAGTTATCTTTAAAGTTATCATTCTTGGTGTGAATGGGGCTTTACAGACAATCTCTGAACTGTAAACTGCATTTGTTGCTGCCATAAAGCAATCTGCCCTTTTCGCAGAATTTTGTCACCAAACTTACAAACTACAAAAACAGACATGGGAAAGAAACCAAAGCCATTTATCTTATTAGAAGTCAGTGTGCTGTCAGAATGAATTTGAAACTGATATTGCAAGGTAAAAAAAAAAAAAAAAAAAAACTAACAAACTTACAGTTTCTTTAAGTAGCCTATGTTTAAAAGTGCATATGACATTGTGACATGACATGTTGCGCAATAGTTTTGTTAGGGTAAATTAGTGTGACAAATAGTTCATGCATTTGATAATATGATACAAGGTCAATAAATCATATGAGGAAATGTTTACATGCAGCTGTTGTGGCTCACCCAAGAAAAATAAACTGATGAATCAAATTGGAAATAAAGAAGCAGTTGAATATTTTGAAGCATTGCAATGGGTGATGTTCAGAGGTATATGTGACCCTGGACCATAAAACCAGTCTCAAGGGTAGTTTTTATTGAGATTTATACATCGTTTCCATTGATATGGGGTTTGTTAGGATCGGACAATATTTGGCCGAGATACAACTATTTGAAAATCCGGAATTTGAGGATGCAAAAAAATTCAAAATATTGAGAAAACCACATTTAAAGTTGTCCAAATGAAGTTTTTAGCAATGCATATTACTAATCCAAAATTATATTTTGATATATTTATGGTATATTTACAAAATATCTTCATGGAACATGATCTTTACTTAATATCCTAATGATTTTTGGCATAAAAGAAAAATCGATAATTTTGACCCATACAATGGGTCACGGCACGCACACACGAGGGAAGCGAGGAGACGAGGATGAACTCAAATAAACAGTCTTTAATCCAAACAAGGCAATACAAGGCAGGGCAGTAACGAGTAGACCAGACCAAAAGGAACTGAACGGGCAGGAACTAATATACACAGGATAATTACACTCACCTGAACTGAATAAACTAATAATCACACTGAACAAGGACAGGAACATGACCAAATATAGAAACATGAGGGCGGGAAACACACAACACAGGACTGACATGACTCCACCCCTCCCGGAAGGCACATCCCGCGCCGTAACAGTACCACCAGGGAGGGGTTGGGGTGGATCAGACAGTTTGGTGCGCCATGGCGGATCAAGGATCACAGGAGGACAAGGCCACGGCCACAAAGACCACCTGCCATGGCCTCCTGTGATCCCTGCACCGCCATGAGGCGTCCCTCGGCCCGGCCCAGCCAGAGCTCTACTCTAACTTGATAATGTAAATGTTCTTTGTTCACTGTATAATTTGTTGTTTGAATAATAGTGGACATGGTGTTATAATTAAACTTAAAATGTTTTTTTTTTTTTTTTATTATTAAATCAGGTTAAATTCAAATTCAGTCTTATTAAAATATTTTGTCATAATATAGATAGCCTACTTGCCTAAAACGTTATGATGTGCGTAGTTAATAGATTACATTAGGCTACAGATTAGACTAGCAGTGGTTTGAGCGCGTTTGACCAGAGACTAGAGCGCAATTAAAGAGCAGTGCTTATTGACAGTGGCCGTCTTGAGAAGCGAGAAATATTCAGAAAACAGCTCATAAAAAGGACGAGGATGTGAATGGTTTTTACAAGTCGGAATGTAAACGGTAATATCGCGTGAACATTCACATGAAATTCTGTCAGTTTGAGGGAATGATGTAGGGATGTGCGCCGCGAGGCCTGCAAGAAAAATACAACCGCACTAGGCTATATTTCTGGTCAGTTTAATAAATAATCACAAAAATTAAATATTTTGGGGATGATCGAGGGGCAAAAGGAAAATCTCAGACCCGGTCCAGCGGGACCCTCAGCACCCCTAGTTCCAGAGGTGTAAAAAGTACTCAAAACTTTTACTCAAGTGAAAGTACAAGTATCAGGCCAAAAACATACTTGAGTAAAAGTAAAAAAGTACAACTTTAAATTGTACTCAAGTATTAAAAAAGTAGAAGTACTTTTTTTCCTAACAGATATACAGAAGTTTTGTTAAAGGGAGAAAACGAAACAAAATGCACAGGTCAAACACATATATCTAGTGCAACAACAACATTTAAAATGCACAGTGGAACACACACACAACACAACACACACATGTTTGTTTTAGTGGTTTACGGGGACTCTCCATAGGCATAATGGTTTTTATACTGTACAAACTGTATGTGCTATTGCCCTACACCAACCCTACACCTAAACCTACCCCTTACAGGAGACTGTCTGCATTTTTAGATTAAAAGAAAAACCATTTAGTATGTTTTTTAAGCCTTTTGATTTACGGGGACATAGGCAGTGTCCTCATAAACCACCTTCAAATTGTAATACCTCTGTCATACCCATGTCATTATACAAATTTTGTCCACGTAAACCACAAATACCAACCCACACACACACACACAAATACAGGGAAAGGGATTAAAAGGAAACTCTATCCTTTCCACCCTCATGCCATCCAATATATATATGACTTTCATTTGTCAGATGAACACAAACCAAGAGTTTTAGAAAAAAAAAACATCTCTCTTTGTTTAATGCAAGTGTATGGGACGTCCAAAAATGAATATGACAGACAGTAGCTCATACAACCCCTGTTAATGAATCAGCGTCTTCTTAAGTGAAAGGATAAATACAAAAAATACAAATACCAATAATTTAAACTTGACCGTCGTGTTCAATTTGTGTGGTTTCGTGGTCCTGTCCCCTTGCATTATACAGACTAAAAATCTTTGCTTGTGTTCATCTGAAGAAAGAAAGTCATAAACATCTGGGACGACATGAGGGTGAGTAAACGATGAGAGAATTTTAATTTTTGGGTGAACTATTCCTTTGAATATCAAAATGTGATGCAGATGTCACGAACTCAGCCTCTGTGGCTCCCTCCGATCGCCACCAGAGGGAACCATCACCTGAGTATTAACGTCACGAACTCCATTTCCCATATACCCCGTACCTGTGGCTGATTAGGGGCACAGGTGTCTCTCATCACCCTCACCTTTATAAGCTGTTCTCCCTATCACCTCATTGCGAAGTCTTGTCTTGCCATGCAAACATTTCCGAGCGTTTACCCCGTGTATGATTCCCCATGTATGACCTGGACTAGTTACTGGACTCTGATTCTTTGCTGCTTGCCGACTCTGATTCAACCTGCTTTGTTACTTGATTATCCTGAGTGTTTTCCGCCAGCCCTGATCCTTAGCCTGAACTCTGACTTTGATTCTGCCCTGTCTACGTTGTGTTTGAAGCCTGTGATTGAACTTTGCCTGTTTGACTTGCATTCTGTATTAATAAAGCTGCACATGGATCCTAATGCCACTGACTCCTCGTTACAGAAGACTTCGCCAGACTTCAATCCAGCAGCATTCTACCACGTCGCCACCGAGATCTCTGCCCAAGCGGCCACACACCAACAACAGCTCAACCGACTCACTTCAGTAACCGAAGAACTGGTAAAGACTTTACAAGCTCTTCGTCTCCAAGCATCCAACGCTCCTGCTCCACCTTCCAATCCACCTCAAGCACACACCACCACCGCCAGCCCTCGTCTCGCCTTCCCAGAGAAATTTGACGGATCTCCGACCAAATATAAGGGCTTTTTACTTCAGTGCTCTGTTTGTCAACCAACAGACCATGCTATACCCTACAGACGAAAGCCGCATCGCATTCGTGTGTTCGCTTCTCACGGGGAGAGCGCTGGATTGGGCCACCGCGGTGTGGAGTGAGGATAGACCAACCTTCCCTTCGTTCAGAGCGTTCATTCAACGATTCAAGGAGGTGTTCGAGCACCCAGCTGGAGGAAAGGAGGCGGGTGAGCAACTACTATCTCTCTGTCAAGGAAGGGGTTCAGCGGCGGACTACGCTCTCTCTTTTCGCATCCTCACAGCTCAGATGGGGTGGCCAGACGATCCCCTCAAACTTCATTACCGTAAAGGCTTGAATCTGGAGCTGCAGTCTGAACTCGCCTGTCACGACGAGGGAAAGTCACTGGAACAATTCATCGAACTGCCTATCAAGATCGACAACCTACTCCGCTCTCGTCGCACCAACCGTCAGCCCGCATTCTCCGTTGTACCTGCAGCAACTAACACTGACGTAGAACCCATGCAAATTGGCTTGACACGCATCAGCGAGGAGGAAAGAGAAAGACGCCTTCGACAGAGCTTATGCCTGTACTGCGGATTGCCTGGACATCTACGAGCATCCTGTCCTACTCGTCCATCTCGCAATCCTGTGGCGGTGAGTGAGATTTCGAGATCTACTACCAGTTTAGAGATTGCAGTCACCCTGGAGATCAATGGAGAGTTATGGAGACCGTTGCATTGATTGACTCAGGAGCAGCAGGAAATTTCATGGATGTGTCATTCGCTAGAAATAATAATATCCCTCTTGTTCCCTGTGACTCTCACTTGGCAGTTGCAGCGCTATATGGCCGACCCCTGGGCTCCGGTTGCATTCAATTCACCACTGAAGATCTCCAATTGAGGACCGGCTCCCTCCACACTGAAATCATCTGCCTGTTTGTGTTCCAATCTCCACGAAATACCATTATCCTGGGCCTTCCATGGTTGGAGCAACATAACCCCTCTATCTCGTGGACTAAGAAACAAATCATCCAATGGTCAAATCAAAATTGTCTCCACAGCATGCCCATCAAGAGAGGGAGTGAGACTTCCTTGAAAAATCCTTTACCCAACGAATATCAAGATTTAGTCGAGGCCTTCAGCAAAGTGAAAGCATCGCACTTACCTCCTCATCGAGCCAGTGACTGTGCCATAGATCTCCTCCCCGGAGCACAACCTCCCAAGGGCAGAGTTTTCCCGCTATCACAACCCGAAGCAGAAGCTATGTGGTCATACATCGAGGAGGAGCTCGCCAAAGGTTTCATCCGTCCCTCTACGTCACCCGCATCAGCGGGGTTCTTCTTTGTCAAAAAGAAAGATGGAGGTCTTCGTCCCTGTATCGACTACCGGTCTCTCAACGACATCACCAGGAAGTTCTGTTACCCTTTACCACTCGTCCCTGCAGCCCTCGAACAACTCAGACGAGCTAGATATTTCACCAAACTGGATCGTCGTTGTGCCTACAACCTCATTCGCATTCGTGAAGGGGATGAGTGGAAGACGGCATTCTCCACCACTACGGGGCACTATGAGTATCTTGTTATGCCGTTCGGGCTGTCCAATAGTCCTTCTGTGTTTCAGGCATTTATTAACGACGTTTTCAGAGACATGCTGAACCAATGGGTAATTGTCTACATTGACGACATCTTAATTTACTCGGAAACCTATGAGGAACATGTCAGACACGTCAGAGCAGTCCTGAAACGTCTCATGCAACACCAACTGTACGCCAAGGCAGAGAAATGCAAGTTCCATCAAGAAACCATCTCCTTCCTCGGATATGTGATCAGTTCCGGAGGAGTCGCCATGGACGATCAGAAGGTTCAAGCAGTAGTCAACTGGCCCCAGCCTACCACTCTCAAAGAACTACAACGCTTCTTAGGATTTGCTAACTTTTATCAACGGTTCATATGTAACTTCAGTATGATCGCGGCCCCCATGACATCCATGATCAAAAAGGGAAACCTGGTCTTCGGCAGCTATAGCAGCATTCCGGTCACTGAAGGAGAGGTTCACGACCGCTCCTATCCTGCATCATCCCGACCCGGATATCGAATTCATCGTGGAAGTGGACGCTTCCAGTACGGGCATCGGGGCAGTGCTCTCACAACGCCAGGGTGATCCTCCCAAATTATACCCCTGTGCGTTCTTCTCCCGCAAACTGAACCCGACAGAGCAGAATTATGACGTGGGCAACCGCGAACTCCTCGCTATGAAGGCAGCATTCAAGGAGTGGCGTCACTGGCTGGAAGGGGCAAAACACTCATTCACTGTTCTCACTGACCACCGTAACCTAGAGTATCTGAAATCAGCCAAAAGACTCAATCACCGACAAGCAAGATGGTTTCTCTTCTTCACCAGATTCAACTTCAAAATTACTTACCGTCCCGGTTCCCAAAATACTAAGGCTGATGCTCTTTCTCGGCTCCATGAATCTGACTCCAAATCCCCAGATCAAGAACCCATTATTCCATCCACCATCATCCTCGCGCCCGTGCAGTGGGACATAATGGCCAAAATCACGGAGGCTCAGGTCATTGATCCACCACCAGCTGAAACCCCACACAACCTCATATACGTCCCGCAGATTTTAAGACAACGAGTGATGCAACTGGTCCACTCGAATCCCATCTCCGGCCATCCGGGTATTGCAGCCACATTACAACTCCTCAACAATAAGTTCTGGTGGGCCACTCTACGAACCGACACTATCACATTCATCCAGAATTGCCCTATCTGCAATACATCTAAGTCCCCGCATCAACTACCTGCTGGGCTTCTTCATCCGTTACCCATTCCACAACGCCCATGGTCACATATAGCCATTGATTTTGTGACTGACTTACCATCCTCTCAGGGACACACTACCATTCTCACGGTAATTGATCGCTTCTCTAAGGCCTGCAGGTTGATACCACTTCCCAAACTTCCCACTGCTCTTGAAACCGCTGAAACGCTCTGCAACTATGTATTCAGGTTCTACGGTCTACCAGAGGATATAGTTTCTGATTGGGGTCCTCAGTTCACCTCCCGTGTTTGGTCAGCCTTCTGTCACCAACTAAGCATAAATGTCAGCCTCACTTCCGGGTACCATCCTCAAGCCAATGGACAGGTGGAACGGCTAAACCAAGAACTCACCCGCTTCCTCCGTTCATACTGTCATAAGAATCAGCTCGACTGGAGTCGCTACTTGCTATGGGCCGAATATGCCGAAAATTCACTCCGTAAACCATCTACTGGTATTACTCCCTTTCAATGTGTCCTAGGCTTCCAACCCCCACTGTTTCCATGGTCAGGAGAACCCTCAGACTTACCTGCAGTCAACTCATGGTTACAACGCAGTGAGGAGACATGGAACGAAGCTCACGTCCATCTTCAACGAGCAGTTTGTCGCACCAGAGAACAGGTCAATCGTCATCGGCGCCCCAATCCCGACTATCAGCCAGGGCAATGGGTTTGGTTGTCCACCCATGATCTAAGGCTCCGGTTACCTTGCAAAAAGCTCAGTCCCAGGTACGTGGGTCCCTTCAAAATCATCAGACAAATCACTCCAGTTTCATTTAGATTAGCCTTACCTGCTCATTACCGTATCTCACCCACTTTTCATGTCTCTCTGCTCAAGCCCGCTGGTGGTCCGAGAGGAGCGGAGGTCCTAGACGAGGCTGGTGACCAGAGAGTCCCTCCCATCATCGTCGACGGTCAGGAGGCATACCAGGTTCGGGAAATCCTGGACTCTCGTCGTCAGGGCAGATTCCTTCAGTATCTCGTGGACTGGGAGGGGTACGGCCCGGAGGAACGGTCATGGGTCAATGCTGATGATATCCTCGACCCTTCACTTACCACAGACTTCCATAGAGACCACCCGGACAGACCTGCCCCGAGACCTCGAGGAAGACCCCGGCGTCGTTTGCCTCCTCGCGTCAGGAGCCGCTCACAGGGGAGGGGCTCTGTCACGAACTCAGCCTCTGTGGCTCCCTCCGATCGCCACCAGTGGGAACCATTACCTGAGTATTAACGTCACGAACTCCATTTCCCATATACCCCGTACCTGTGGCTGATTAGGGGCACAGGTGTCTCTCATCACCCTCACCTTTATAAGCTGTTCTCCCTATCACCTCATTGCGAAGTCTTGTCTTGTCATGCAAACATTTCCGAGTGTTTACCCCGTGTATGATTCCCCGTGTATGACCTGGACTAGTTACTGGACTCTGATTCTTTGCTGCCTGCCGACTCTGATTCAACCTGCTTTGTTACTTGATTATCCTGAGTGTTTTCCGCCAGCCCTGATCCTTAGCCTGAACTCTGACTTTGATTCTGCCCTGTCTACGTTGTGTTTGAAGCCCGTGATTGAACTTTGCCTGTTTGACTTGCATTCTGTATTAATAAAGCTGCACATGGATCCTAACGCCACTGACTCCTCGTTACAGCAGAGGCTAAAACATATTCCAGACAGAATACAAGAATGTTTTGCATTAATGAGAAGAGTCATAGAATTAAAACATACAACATTAACATTTTGAAAGGTCACTTTTTTGTGTTGTCTATTCAACATCACCGTCTAAGGATAATTAAAATTTTAATTGTTTATTTGGGGCATTTACAGTTGTTTTTTTTTCTCAGCAAATATTGATAAATAATTATTTGTGGCTAATTAGATTAATAAGCAAATTATGTAATTATTACGATGCCTCTGTGTATAAGGCAAGGTTCAAAAAGAAATTATTGATTTAGTCAGTGTGGAAGAACTTGACTGGTCTGCAGAAAGCCAAGTCCTAATCCAAGCTGAACACCTCTGGTGTGACTTTAAATGCAGATCTTGAGCCAAAAACTCATCACCAAACACCAATGACTTGTACATAGACTATATGGACAAACATATTGGTACACCCCCTTCTTTAGAACAGAAAAAGGCACTTCCAAAACTGTGGCAACAAAGATGGAAACATAATTCATGTAGGCTATTTAAAAATTGTATTTCCATCTCTGTTGCAACAGTTTTGGAAGTGTCTAAAATGACTGTACCCATATGTACAAGGCATTAGTGTTTGGTAAAGAGTTTTTGACATTTAAAGTCACACCAGCGGTGTTCAGCTTGGATTAGGACTTGGCTTTCTGCAGACCAGTCAAGTTCTTCCACACTGACCAAATCAATCATTTCTTTTTTAACCTTGCCTTATACACAGAGGCATTGTCATGTTAGAATAGAAAAGGGTCCTGTCCAAAGTGTTGCTTTAAAATTAGAAGCACACAATTCCCTAGAATATCATTATATGCTTAAACATTAAGATTTGTACTCATGGAAATTACTAAAGTAGTCAAACCTGTTCATTAGAAGGGGGTGACCCTATACTTTTGGCAATACAGTGTATATACAGTATATATATATATATATATATATATATATATATTTAATTTTTAATTAATTTATTTTTTCCAGGATATGCATGCAATTGTTTTTACATAATTTGCATATATATACCTGTTTAGTATTTAAATAAATCAAGGACAGTAGGTTTCAGATACAGTATAGAATATACATGTGGGTTTTCTCTCTAAAAAGAAAAGCAATGTCATATCTAATTTATCAGCACACTCCTTTAAGGCTACAAAGCCACATCCGAGCTCCTGTAACAGTTCTGTCACTTCTCATTTCACATGTGTGCATATCTAAAGGAACCAGTGACCCAGGGACTTGAGCTCTCAAGTCTTTTATCCTTATATATCAACAATAAACCAAAGGTTAAGCCATAATTAATTTGTCATAAACTGATGATTCACCCATGTAGGCCTATCCTTTAACTATTAATGTCACATGTAACCATTTTATTGAAAGTTTATTTTGATGACAAATACTGTAAATATACTGTAAAGGCAGGGGCCCAAAATATAGGTAATACAATATAAAACCACTGTAAGCAATTCCCTGATTTAATTAACAGTGGTTCATAGCAAATTCCTAAAATTAATTAGACCAAAACACATCCAAAAGCCATGTTACAAAATAAACACAGAAATGCTAGTGTCTGAGATCCATACATTAAAATTTATTCGGCCTAATCGAATTTGTAAACTAAGCTGAATGTGGAATGCTGTTTATTGCATGAAACAATCTAGATATACATATTTTATATTCTGACAGCTGTTTATGTCAGGAAAGCAGAGCCCAGGTTTGTTTAGACTACCAGTATGTGAGTCATTTGCCAAGTACGCTACACTCAGACGTTGGTTTTCTTAAGAGTGCTTACAAATAAGGCCACAAGGGTGATTCACTACATATAATCCATTATAATGTCTACTAAGTGGAAACCAGTCATTCCGATGGTGCTAAGCTAAACACAGAAATATAATTTTGCTTATGTTAATGTCTTAGCGACTCTGTTTTAAGAAAACACATAACCAGCGATATCCCTTCACTGCTTACTAGTCTTAATCCAATTTCAGCAACACTTTACATTCACATTTTAGAAGCTGGTAGAGCTTTGGCCTCTGAAGACGTTTAAGATTACACATGTGAAACTGATTCTTTAGTGTGGAGCACAGTGCTCATGCTATGCACGTCTACATTTAGTCATGCAAAAGTGAAACGCTGAAAGTATTTTAAACGGTCAGAGGGTACAGAGCAACATGTACTGTATTATAACTGTACTGTATTTCTGTGTAGTGCAAAATAACCCAACAAAAGTGAATAAATGTGTTTTAAAATAGTTCTATGCGGTAACATACTGGTTATCGGTGGATTTTTTGAGATTTTTAATTTGGATATTTAATTGTTCATGCTTGTTTTCTCTATTTTTACTAGTGCTGTCAAACGATTAATCACGATTAATCACATCCGAAATAAAAGCTTTTTTTTACATAATATGTGTGTGTACTGTGTATATTTATTATGTATATATAAAACACACACATACAGCATATATTTATATTCATATAATTTATATCATATATAAATATATTTAATATATAAACATAACATATTTTTCTTAAATATATACATGCATGTGTGTGTATTTATATATGCATAATAAATATACAGAGTACACACATATATTATGTAAACAAAAGCTTTTATTTTGGATGCAATTAATCACGATTAATCGTTTGACTCTTTTTTACATTTCATGTTAATATTTAAAACAAACAATAAAAATTATAGTTTAAGAAAAATCTTTACATCTGTCAAAATAAATATCAGTTTTTCTTACTGTATATTATACGGTATAGTGATACCTAAATACACTTTTAGCATTTAAAACAATTGATTGAGTGTTACTATTTTATATAAAATTCTATTGCATAGAATTTAAATATCATCCATGTATCATTAATAAAGCTTATCTTATCTAATCTAATCAGTTTTTCGTACATAACATTAAAATAATTGTAAGTATCGGCCAGAATTTTCCAACTAAATAAAAGACTCGACACAATTTGATTCACTGATTCAGAATCAGTAAGAAGTCCTTTAACACTGTAAATTTACCACAATAAAGAAATCATGGAGAAATCAGACTTACAAGGCATAACATTTTATTATACAGATAAATACCATAACTTTTCAAATTACAGAAATACGTGGGGCTAACCCATGGGCTTGACATGAAACAGAGATGAGTTTTTTGCATTCAAGGGTTCAAAAAGAATTCCTGCATCCTCAGCATTTCAAATCACGTTGAATCATATATAGGCTTAGAGTCTTAATTCTGATGATGTGTGAGATGCAATGCTTGATATAAAGGAGCTATACTGCTTTTGACAAAATACAATTGTGCATTTCTATAGAAAAATATATTTTTAGAATTCATATTGTAATGGCTGTGCTCTGTAAAAACGCTTATAAATAGAATAAACCTCATATAGTATATAAATGTTTTTTGTTTGTGCAACATTTGTTTTTAGAAAAATAACTCCATGTCTTGCCCTGTTAGCATAAGAGCTCATAACTTTCCTTCAGAAAACATATAAAAGAGCCCGTACACATTGCACTGCATTGTTGCACAGAACTGAAATCCAACCAAATGAAACACATCCCGCAAAAGTAAAGTTTTATGCCTTAAACATATTTCACCTTAGTTGTTTTGAATCAAATATACAGGTGTTAATGCATTTAAAGACCCCATGCAAACGAAACTAAAAGCAAATGAGGGTTTGAAGAAGAGAAACTGAGTTTTCCAAGCCCTTGTACACTCACCAAACACTAGAAACGATATCTAGAATGCTATATATAATAAATAAACCTTCTGAAGAGGGAAACTGCACATAAATATAAGAATAACAAATAAAAGTAAAATTTCAGGATGTACCAAAAAAACTAATTTGACAATATAGTGGCACATTTAAATTGAATCCCCAACGGCCCTGTCAGTCAGAATTTGCATACTACAGATTTAAGACAAAGACTTCATCTCATACGAGGCTTTTATTTCCTTTTCTATGTTGTTTGAGGTAAACTGAAGTACTGTTAAAGACTCTTAAAGGCAATGTCCTACTTCCTCTAGCGCCACCCGACTGTGGCACTACCTGACTTTTGATATCCAAAGCATCCAAGGTCATAAACATGCAAGCAAGCCCTCAACATCGTCTTTTTTTTTTCTTTCTCAAAACATCTCACCTGCTGTCACACGTCAAACCTGACATCTGAAGCACAATAACTCTTGCACAACATTGCATGCACGATGGCATGGGCTTAATTTACATAACACGACAAACAGTCAATTCCCAGAATTCAATAAATAACACACTTCATAAGACTTTTTGATTGGTTTGCCATGATCTAAATGGATGTGTTCAACAAAGAGTGGGAAACCACAGATCTTGAATCATACCTCTAACTCTAAACTTTTCATATTTTTCCATCTCTTAAATACTGGGACAAAATTACAATGCCCCTATTTGGTGAACAATTAAACTATGCAAGTGTAAAAATAAATCATATTGCACATTTTTAATAAATAATATAATATTTTCCCTTGTCACAAAAAAGTGGGAGTGACTTTGCGTCGCATTAAATTCAAACACGATTTTCAATGAGGTTAACAAACATAAAGTTACATGAAAACAGAAAACGAAAGGTGAGGAGTACAGTAGGGAGCATCGATTCAAGAGCTTCCGAGAAGAACGTAGGAGATGCTAGAAGAAACTGCAGTGGGTCGGTAAAGGGTGTAAGACGGATGAGTGACGCTGGTGTGCGCGTTCGGTTTCCTCAGGCCAGGCTGGCTGGAACGTACGCCCGCTGCAGCAAAGCCCCCTGAATGCATTCCTCTGGCACTGCGAGCACATCTCCCAGTTACACGTCAGATGGTAAATGAGTAAGGCAGCTGCTCTTGCCCATCACGCAAAAGTGCATCATCAAACATTTTCAGTTAAGTCTCTGCCAGAGACCTATGGAGTTGCTGATATTAAGGCTTTCCGTCAGCAGATAAGAGTCACGTTGCACTGCATTCTCTTCTTCGGTTTCCATTTTAATGGTAATTTTTCCCCAAAAAATATTTTCATCTCTTTTGCCAGAGCCACATGATATTAGACCACGCCATTTTCAGAGATGATGCTCTGGGTTTCAAACTCCTATATGTTGATTCTTCAGCTCCCTCTGCCCTCTGGAGACTGCCTGGTGCCATTTGGATTTCAGAAAGGTCATTGACACTGTGTGGGTCGCCATCCAACACTAAAAGTGGTTATAATAATGGAATACAGGGTTAAAAGTTACAGTACATCCATAACAAATGCAGACTGGGCTAGTTGTCTCAGAGGCTGTAGATAGCAGGTGTTATGGATGTTGGCATCAAACAAAACTGTAAAAAACTCTTTTAAAAGTTGAACGATCTATGGAATGTAGAAAGTAGACAGAAACAATTAAGGTCAACTTATAGGTCATTTAGTATGAGCAAGAAATGATAAATGTTCAGTTTTGTTGTGAGGGGTCAACTAACAGGTTGCTGAGCTTGCTCAGTTTGATCACTGTTGATGCAAGTTTGATTATATTTTGTTGTAAAAGTTATCTTATACATATATAAACTTTTCAATGTCTAGAACTTATGATGTTAATTGTTAAGTTGATACAACTGTTTTTTTTTTTTTTTGTGAAATACATTCTCCAATCACCATATGTTGGTAATAATTGCTGGTTAAAAAGTGAAAATAAAGAACTATATATAATGAGGGTAGAACTTAGAACTTAGCATTTATGGTATAAGGTTAAAGTCATCAAAGATTTATTTTATATTTATATATTTTATTTACTTTCTGTAGGTAAAGTATTTCTAAATTAGCTTTTTTGCTGAATTTTTACTATTGCTGTCAAACGATCAATCGCGATTAATCGCATCCAAAAATTGTTTATTTTTGTTTACATAATATGTGCGTGTACTGTGTACACTGTAGAAAGTGATAAGTTGACTTAACTTAAAAAAGTGAGGAAACCCATTGCCTTAAAATTAAGTAAATAGTAATTTAAAAAAAAAAGTTAAGTGAACTTGACAATTCACTTAACTTATTTTTTTAATGATCATTTACTTAAAAATTTTAAGGCAACAGGTTTCCTCAATTTTTTTAAGTTAAGTTAACTTATCACTTTTTACAGTGTATATTTATTATGTATACAGTATCTCACAGAAGTGAGTACACCCCTCACATTTTTGTAAATATTTTATTATATCTTTTCATGTGACAACAATGAAGAAATGACACTTTGCTACAATGTAAAGTAGTGAGTGTACAGCTTGTATAACAGTGTAAATTTGCTGTCCCCTCAAAATAACTCAGCACACAGCCATTAATGTCTAAACCGCTGGCCACAAAAGTGAGTACACCCCTAAGTGAAAATGTTCAAATTGGGCCTAAAGTGTCAATATTTTGTGTGGCCACCATTATTTTCCAGCACTGCCTTAACCCTCTTGGGCATGGAGTTCACCAGAGCTTAACAGGTTGCCACCGGAGTCCTTGGTGGATGTTAGAGACCTTGCGCTCCTCCACCTTCCATTTGAGGATGCCCCACAGATGCTCAATAGGGTTTAGGTCTGGAGACATGCTTGGCCAGTCCATCACCTTTACCCTCAGCTTCTTTAGCAAGGCAGTGGTCGTCTTGGAGGTGTGTTTGGGGTCGTTATCATGTTGGAATAGAAGGGAGGGGATCATGCTCTGCTTCAGTATGTCACAGTACATGTTGGCATTCATGGTTCCCTCAATGAACTGTAGCTCCCCAGTGCCAGCAGCACTCAATGCAGCCCCAGACCATGACATTCCCACCACCATGCTTGACTGTAGGCAAGACAAACTTGTCTTTGTACTCCTCACCTGGTTACCGCCACACACGCTTGACACCATATGAACCAAATAAGTTTATCTTGGTCTCATCACACCACAGGACATGGTTCCAGTAATCCATGTCCTTAGTCTGCTTGTCTTCAGCAAACTGTTTGTGGACTTTCTTGTGCATCATCTTTAGAAGAGGCTTCCTTCTGGGACAACAGCCATGCAGACCAATTTGATGCAGTGTGCGGCGTATGGTCTGAGCACTGACAGGCTGACCCCCCACCCCTTCAACCTCTGCAGCAATGCTGGTAGCACTCATACGTCTATTTCCCAAACACAACCTCTGGATATGACGCTGAGCATGTGCACTCAACTTCTTTGGTCGACCATGGCAAGGCCTGTTCTGAGTGGAACCTGTCCTGTTAAACCGCTGTATGGTCTTGGCCACCGTGCTGCAGCTCAGTTTCAGGGTCTTGGCAATCTTCTTATAGCCTACGCCATCTTTATGTAGAGCAACAATTCTTTTTTTCAGATCCTCAGAGTTCTTTGCCATGAGGTGCCATGTTGAACTTCCAGTGACCAGTATGAGAGAGTGAGAGCGATAACACCAAATTTAACACACCTGCTCCCCATTCACACCTGAGACCTTGTAACACTAACGAGTCACATGACACCGGGGACAGAAAATGGCTAATTGGGCCCAATTTGGACATTTTCACTTAGAGGTGTACTCACTTTTGTGGCCAGAGGTTTAGACATTAATGGCTGTGTGTTGAGTTATTTTGAGGGGACAGCAAATTTACACTGTTATACAAGCTGTACACTCACTACTTTACATTGTAGCAAAGTGTCATTTCTTCAGTGTTGTCACATGAAAAGATATAATAAAATATTTACAAAAATGTGAGGGGTGTACTCACTTCTGTGAGATACTGTATATAAAATCACACACATACAGTATATATTTTGAAAATATTTACATGTATATATTTATATTCATATAATTTGTTATATATATAAATATATTTATTATGTAAAGATAACATTTTTCTTAATTATATACATGTATGTGTTTGTATTTATATATACATAATAAATATACACAGTGCACACATATTATGTGAACAAAAGCTTTTATTTTGGATGCGATTAATCGCGATTAATCGTTTGACAGCACTATTTTTTACTATTATAATTTTGCTGAAAAACATATAATAGGCTGTTTGACAGCAGGCTCTGACAGCTCACCCCATACAATGTGATGGGGTGGGGATGACATGCCTCGCTATTATATGGGATGAATGGTCAACGTTTTAAAATTATGAAGTCTAAATTTTTACTAAAGGCAATATTACATGCAATAATAAAGCAATGGCAGAATGCATTTCAATGCACTTAGTGAAAAATGTCATCAAAAATCCACACAGAGATTATTAAGAGAGTTGCGGAGTATATTTATGTCAATACTCAAACAATTCCACCTAAAAACACATTATTCCATCCAATAATTATATGTTTTGTGTGAATACTAGCCATTTACTTAGCAACATGATAGTATCAGACTCAAGTCCCGTCCTCATTTTTTCTTGGTTGAATATCCTGTTTCACTCAGAAATATGTCTTGAAATATGGAATTGAAATATGTTGCCAATGACAATTCAATATTGATTTACATTTTTTTTAACTATACCACCATTCAAAAGTTTGGGGTCAGTAAGTCTCTTTAAGCACACCAAGACTGCATTAAAAAAAAAAAAATACAGTAAAAACAGTAATATTGTGAAATATTATAACGATTTAAAATGACTGCTTTCTAATTTAATATATTAAAAATGTAATTTATTTCTGTGATGGCAAGACTGGACTTTCCGTATCATTACCCCAGTCTTTAGTGTTACATGATCCTTCACAAATAATTCTAATATGCTGATTTGATGCTCAAGAATCATTTCCTATTATTATCAGTGTTGTGCTACTTAATATTTTTGTGGAAACCGTGATACATTTTTTTCAGGATTCTTTGGTGAATAGAAAATTCAAATCTTTTGTAACACTGCAAATGTATAAATTGTCATTTAACATTAACATTATAAAAAACTGAAACTCAAACCTTTGAATGGTATACAAAAAATTGGTGTATAAACAATTTTCACTCAAAATATGCTTGTAAATTTCACAAACAATTACAAAGAAACAGGAAGTAACAGGTTGAATTAAACTTGACATTTTGAAGTAGAAAAACTGAAATCGTATCATCCTATAAAATCTACTTCAATAATCTTTGTGTCATTTACAATTTTGGAAAATCAAGTATAATGTATAAAGATAAAATTTTTACCTGAGATGGTAGTGTTTCATGTAAGGAAATGGACAAAAATGATTGCCAATCCAATATTCAAAAGCATCACCATGGCAACCAAAATTGAGTTAGGACCCTGGGTAAAAAGACACATGATGTAACATTTCCAGCAACAATCCATAAAACACACATCTGTAAGTATAAACAAGACACTTACAGACTCTTCCGCTATGGTTTCATCGGCCATATCTATGCTGGCTTTCTTGGTATCAGCTAAGCTCTTTGGTTTGATAGACTCTTGTTTCCTGATCTTGGGCTCTGGTTTGGGAGTGGGCGCCCTGACCATTTTGGGTGGTGGAGGCATCCTGGCCAGGCTAGACTGCGTCATCTCAGGCTCTTCATCTTCTGGTTCCTCTGGTGGAGGCAACTTCGCCACCGGCTTCACGTAGTAACTGTGATAAGCAGCATGTAGCTGCCCATTACCTGTGCTGGCAGGTTTGGGCAGGGGTTCAGGGGCCTTGGGGGGCTTTGGTGGGGGAACGTTCTGTAGCTTGATGGCCGGTACAGGAGGAGGGGTGGAAACTTTGGTGATCTCTGCCACAATGGAGGCTCTCTCTTCTTTGCTTATCTTGCGAGCTACACTACTACTGTCCTTGCTTATCTTTCGGGCTACGCTGCTGTTGTCCTTGCTTATCTTGCGGCTGGCGCTGGGGTTGGGTGCTTGGCTCTGTTGAGGGGACTGAGGAGGTGACGGGGTTGGGCTCTGGGCAGGAGAGTGGCTTGGAGTCGTGCCGCGCCGATAGAAAGGGCTGCCAGAAGGCTTCTCCTTCTCCTTCTCCTCCTCCTTCTCCTCTTTAGGTGCTTCCTCCTTGATCTCCTCCACTGGCTCACTGAACTTTTGTTTGATGTAGTCAAGTCCTGAAAGGGAGGCATAAAATGTTGGGCAAAGTCAGGGAAATTATAATACAAGTTCACCAGCAATTTCACATAGTTTATGGCATAATTATTACAGAAAACTAATTTGCCAAGTTATGGGTCAACATTGCCAATGATGAAATATGTATATAAAACAATGTTAAATATAATTATATGAATTTATATATATAAATTGTACATTTTTTTAACAATGTCCTTACTACCTTTCTGGGCCTTGAACGAGTCAGGATCAGGATTTCACCAAAAATATCTTAATTTGTGTTCCGAAGATGAATGAAGTTCTTATGATTTGGAACGACATGAGGGTGAGTAATTAATGACAACTTTAATTTTGGGGTGAACTGTCCCTTTTAATGCAGCTTCTTGTGTTACTAATGGAAACCTTCTCAAGTCTATTCTGTAAAATAAAAACAGTTTTGGTAATGTGTGCAAATTTTTCTAGTTCTCAAAACATGGTTTGCTCAGTCACCCTGTCAATGAAAACTCTGTCCAATCTGGATCAATTAACTGGTGAAACTGCTTAGAGGACAGCGGCAAAACCATGAATGACGCAGTGCTGAGTTTGCATAATAGAGCTTTCCGGGAAAATCATACGGCTCCATCTAGCTTAAGCCCAAACAATCTAACTGCAGTTTAATTCACTTGACATCTCTGGCATCCATGATGACCAGCTTCAAAGAGTGTGAGGGCATTCTTAATGTTTAAAAGGCTTAAAGTATCCTCTGAAGATGATTTCTCACAATAACTTGATAAGAGGTCATGTTTTATGGAGGGTCCATTCTGCTTCTTTCTGTCTGATCTGAACTCCTGTCACAAGTTCCTGGCATTGTTTGCATGATTTACTGGTCTAAAGAGACCATGTTAGCTCACTGCAGACATAATTCACTGCCAAACACACAAGCCTGTTCTTCTGTCATTTACAGAAGACACTTATGTACTTATACGAGCAGCTACTAACTAACTTAATTGTTCTTAAAAATCATTAAGCAGAACACATACTACTGAAAGAAAATATGTATCTATCAACATTCAGATTGATTTTGATCATATGATGTCTCATGTTACAAGCCATTGTGAGTGTTGCTCTCTAACCATCGCCAAGAACTGTTAATCTTGTAGTTGCGGAGCAACTTAAAAATAAAGTCCACATAATGCTCTAAGATTGCTTTGATCTCTCTTTAATCCTCAAGCAAGACTCTGAAAGTGGAAGTCTGCTACCCTGGGATGGCACAATAGTAAAATACTGTATTTGATAAACAAAACAATAAATACAATGTACTTGAGCAATTTTATTCAAAATCATTTTAATATTAAATCCTGCATTACTATAAAATGAACAAACATTGAACAAGCACACATAAATGGGGGAATTAACTCGAAAATTGCTGGTAAATTAGTAAACAATTACAAAGAAACAGCAAGTAACACTGAATTAAACATGACATTTTGAAGCAAAAAAAAAAAACTTGCGAAACTTACTCAATTTACAACTTCACTAGTGCTGTCAAACGATTAATCGCATCCAATATAAAAGTTTTTGTTTACAATATGTATGTGTGTTCTGAAAAAGTGTTTGTATTTATATATACACATAATAAATGTACACAGTACTTTTATTTTGGATGCGATTAATTGTTTGACAGCACTATTTTTTTACACTGTAGAACTACAAAGGCAACATAAAAATGTCCAATAGAACTAGAACAGTGATTCCCAAACAGAGTTGCATGTAAACCAAACTAGCATATATATATATATATATATATATATATATTTTTTTTTTTTTTTTATTTAATGCTAATTTTTTTTTTTGAAGAGTGAAAAGATTAAAATAAATCAAATAAATAAATAATAAATATATTTAAAGAAATCGTTCATGTAAATAAATGTTACTTTAATTATTTAAAATAATATATATATATATATATATATATATATATATATATATATATATATATATATATATATATATATATATATATATATTCTAATTACAAAATAATGTGTGTAAGCATAGGGTTCTGCAATTTCTGTGAGTGAGGAGTATTACAATATGTCAACGATGCATATGAGTTTTATTTGTATCAATGATCAAGTTAAATGATGTGCTGTGTAAAATGAGTTAAAATACAAACATTTTGGTTTCATTTTGAAGGGAACTTGAGTGTCACTGAAAGGGCTGATGGTGGTACGCAAGGCAAAAAGGTAGTGGAGAAAATTGCATCATTGCCTTGTTTTTCAACATTACATGCATAATCATAATGCACACACTAAATCACTACAAATGGATTACAAGCACAGAAAGTAGGGAAACCTACTGTAATGAAGTGTAAAATAAAATTTACAACACCATAGGTTTATAAGAATAATCTGTTTCTTTGTATTATCCACAGATGATGGCTATAATGGATAATCCTGGCCATATTCCAGCACCATTAGACAGGCCTGTGTGGGGGAACGATCTGTTTAAATCCTCTGGAGCATTGCACCCTCACCGACCTTAAATTAAACCGAACGTCAATAACGAGAGGTATTCATTTAATAGTCGATGGGATGGAAAGGCCTCATCTTCTAAGGTTACGCAATCACATCCGCTGCCTTTGTGGATTAGATTATGGCACCTGTGTGGTGTAGTTATAAAAAATAATTTTCTTAATCACTATATTTGCCTTGTTTTTCAATAATAATTCAAAAAAACATCTAAACATCATTAAATAAGACTTGTTTTCAGAGAAGATATCTCGAATTAGGTTCTCTAACATTAATTATTAAAAGGCAAAAAAACTCTGGATATAAATCTATCTTAAGTGGATTATTTGTATCTAAAGACAAAGACAAAAAAGTTTAGAAAATGATTTTTATATTGTAACAGTACAAAAAGCAATGCTACTTATTGATTAAATATCAAAATTCTGGAAAGTCCTTGTTACCTTAAAAGAAGATCATACAATATGATGAGGCATCAAGATGTATAATGAGAGCTGTCATGTTGTCATGTGAAATTCAACTCCAAAAATAAGTGGTGGCAATAGAACCTCACAGGCTCAAAATCTGCATAAGGCATTTGACAAAGATCCAAAGGCCTCTCTTATGACATGAGAAGGATTATGAAATCTTTTCACCCACCGTTAAGAGACACAACTCAATTACCCCTGACATGAGGGCGGATGGCACTGAAGCGGTACTATTGTCTCAACATGCAATAGATCAAATTCAGAGACGCTACAACGCAGCACAAACAAACCAATCAGAGGCATGATAAACATACAGATGCAGTCTGTGCAATCAACCTTAACCTTTTGTTTATTATCTACATTGTGAAGAATATTAATAGGCTCCCTAACCTAATAAAAGGAGCATGTGATATGGGGGTTTTGAATTTATTAAGCACTTCATAAATTCATGCCAGTGGAGCCTTGGTTGTATTTATGAAACATGCCATAATGTATTTCATACTGACAGACGTTTGATGGAATAATAATGACTACTTTATAGTCGATCTATGTATATTCATCTTTTACATGTAGCAACCTTCTCTCAATGCTAGACCAGATTATCCGTGTACTTTCTCAATACATGTTCCTCCTTCTTATAAAATAAAACTAATAATGAATTAGTTGTGCTTCAGATGACTGGAATTTGAGTCCCGACTCGAGAACATTTGCGATCACATCCCCCTCTCTCCACCTCTTCCTGTCTGTCTGTACTGACCTTTTGCAATAAAGGCAAAAATGGCCAAAAAAAAAAAAAATTATTTTTCTGTGACTTTAAGTAATTGCGACTGAATTAAGAACATACAGTATAAATATGTACATAATAATAATAATAACAACATTTTTCTTATTTATTATGAGAAACATTTGTAACTGTGAGAAAAAAAATTAATACATACATGTATTTATTTTTCTCACAACTGCGACTTTAATTGCGATTGTATTAAGAAAATACATTATAAATATGTAAATATGTACATATATACAAGAAATAATAAATAAACATTTATATTAAAAAAAATCATAATTTATTTACTTATAAATACATGTTCTTAGCCTTATTTAATAATAATAATAATAATATATTTATTATTTATTATGTTTGTTTATTATGAGAAACAATTGTAACTGTTACTTTAAGTAGTTGCGATTCGGAAAATACGTTATAAAAATGTAAATATGTGCATATATGTAGGCTACATATACTGTACACATACAAACGTATATACACATATAACATAGTAAGAATGTGTGTGTGGATAAACAAGTATACACATCAACACACCCACACAGATTCTTTGTTTTGTTTATACAACAAACAGTCAAAATTGTAAGATGAATTAATACATTATACATTATTTATTTATTATTATACATGTCAAAATCTGAGCCATCCAGGTTGTACTGAAACGGCATAAATAGAGAAAAAGAGAGATGAATTGTTGGGGGTCATAAGGTCAGGGCAGCACCTGCATTTGAAGAGATGGGCAGTGATTGAGTGATTTAAAGGGAGGAGGGAAGAAGAGGTGCAGTCAGGGTTCAAAACGTCTGACTGAAGGAATGGACAGCTGCAGTCAGAGCCCTGCTCGCTGTCCTGCCATTCCAGCTCCCGACCATTCCAACTATCCCTCCGCTAGCTCCCCGTAAAGGACACACTCACTCCAAATATAGCGCAATTAACGTCACTCTATAAACCTCGTTGGGTAGACCATTTCAAACAGGGCCTAAAGACAACCATGGCGACAGTGCAGAGGTTTTTCCTGATGTGTTACAAAGGCATACTTAACCTCTGCACTAATCTGCCATAAGCCAGAAATGTCAATTACGAGTGCTAGTGTTTACTCTTCTGAGCACGATGTTTGAGAGCTAGTGGGAGAACCAGGCAACGCTGGGGATCAAGCGGATCAGGCCAGATCATATCAAAAAGCCACTTTGTTTTCATACGACACTTCGAATTGAAGTAGGTTTGTTTCTGCTATGAAAACATCATTATTTAAAACAGAAAATAACTGTTTTCCATTTGAATACATTTTAAAAGTAATTTATTCCTGTGATGGCAAAGCTGAATTTTCAGCATCATTACTCCAGTCTTCAGTGTCACACGATCTTTCAGAAATCACTCTGAAGGTCAAGAAACATTTGAGTCACAAAGTGTTTGATGTTACACTGAAAGTGTTGTTTAACTGGTTGCAGTGTTTGTTCAAGCAGACTGTGTGTAGTTACTATTTGGAAAGATGATGATATGGGAATATTGCCTTTGTTAAACAATAAAACTTAAGTCTAAGCATTGCAAATGAGCAAACAGGACCAGGAAACGACCAGGAATTTCTAATTAACATGGAAACATATGGGCAGCATATTGCATGCGAGTCCTGTAAAAGAAACCTCACCTAAATAAATACACAGAGAAGTGCTAACACTTGCAATTCTAGAAATGTGAATGTCTGGCCAGTTTTAGCATGCAGGGTATGTACTGAAAACGTATCGTATTAAATAAACACATGGCAGTTGTGACCTCAAGTGTGTTAGTCATTAAATCTAGTGGCACTTATTATATGCTCATTAACAAATTATATCCTCCCTTGGATTAATCTGAAGCGCTACTATCAAAATGAACCTGTCTATTTGAATGAATCTAGCCTGACACATCATGCCCACTGAATTCAATTTATCAACAAAAATGTACTATTATATGCAAATTTACATATACCATTCAAAATTTTGGGATCAGTACATTTTTTAGGATGCATTTAATTACCAGTAAAGACATTTATAATGTTACAAAATATTTTAAATAAATGCTGATTTTTTAAACTTTTTATTCAGCACCAACTCAGGATATTATAATGATTTTGAAAAATCATGTTACACTGAAGTCTAGAGTAATCGCTGCTGAAAATTCAGCTTTGCCATTACATAAATAAATTACATTTTAAAATATAGATAACAGTTATTTTAAATTGTTATTGTAATATTACTGTTTTACTGTATTGTTGATTACAAATACAGAATTGATGAGCATAAGAGACTTAAAAACATTAAAAATTTTACCGACCCCAAACTTTTTAACAGTAATGTGAAGGGGTGGGGTATATATTTATAATACCATAGAAATTTCATAATTCTTGTCACCAGTGTCAATTTCACAAAAAACTAATACTAGCCTAAATAATAATAATAATTAAAAAAACAACAAAAAACAACTCAAGCTCACTGAAGATAAGTAAAGAGTTGGCGATTATATAACAATAAGATACTAATTACACGCAATAGGACAAAAAACTACAGTAGAACAAATACATAAATGCTGCAAACATTGTATAAAGTAATCAAATGTACAAAAACAGTGCATATTTTTCACTGTGTAATTTAAATATATATTTATTCTTATTAAAGTTCCAAAAGTGATTTAGTCAAGAGCAGTAAGAAGTTTTCTCTCTTTTATTGTTTGATTAACATCAATGACAGACAACAGGAATATTAGACTGCTGTCACTTTAAGAGCTGCCCGGATCCAGTATACTGTTACACATGTGTTTTTCTTTCTCAGCTGTTTGCTTTCACTTAGAACCTAAATTACTGTGTTTACGAGGATACTTGCAAAGACGGTCATTATGACACATACAAGTGTGTGTATTTAACCGTTCAAGTTCTATAAAGCAGCAAAAATAAGTCAGTTTAATAATCCAATGCTCTATGAGCGCCTTCTTCATGTGCATATGTCGAAATGAGTTCTCTTTTGCAGCTGATTGCGTTTCAACGGCTTAAAATCACTTGTTTTTAAAAACCGCAATGCTTAAAAATGCATGCAAATGATACGTTTTCGTGACCACGTAGCACAGCAACCACGATAGAGATAATAATCCAAAATCTCTACAGGTTGACAATTTTCTACCGGTTAATTGTGTCTACAAGTACATCGCCCACCCGTAGTAATGTATGTATTTTTTATGCTTATGTCCAGTTACATTTTCTGTGCAGTTCTTCTTAAATAGGCACAATCTTACATTACACATTCTTACAAAACCAGTTTCGCTTCTTCACTGAACAAGCCGGAATAAGGTAGTGTTAAACAATCTGGCATTAGATTTCACAAATAAAGGATTGTAGTTTAGACAAAAGGGTAAATCAGGTCACTAAGAGAGCAAAAGTAAAATGGTAGAACAAAAAAGTGAGCAAATCTGAGCAACAGTAGTTCTCCTGAAACAGCTCAGTTTAATTAAAATTTTATCTCCCTGGCGGCTCTCGCAAAGATTTCACAGGTATCTGTAAGACGTGATTCATTTGCACAGTCATATCCTGTTCAACACGAGTGTCTCCTTGTGAAGGTGATTTCCAGTTATAGATCTGCAGAAGGTTATGTACCAGGCCCCTTGTGAGTTTGACCTTTATCCCTTGACCTCTCTTTGCTCAGCTGGAGTTTATGGTGTAGTTTGGGTGGGGTTTGCTTCTGAAAACTGAGAAGTGTTTCTGGAACCTTTTGCATGAGAGGTGAGCGGCACAATAGAGCTGTAACTTGACATGCCCACTTCTTATCTGAATCCGCTTACTGATAGCAATGTGCCATACGCACGACACACTCAACAAGCCTTACATTCCTCATCCAGAGAACATTCTCGGTTTGATATGGACGAAATTCTTTGGCTGCTGTCAGAGGTATTTCCAAAGGGAACTAGAACAATCACAGAGGAACAGTCTACTACTATTAGTGCTCTATAATGTTGAGTAATAAACATAGTAAAAAACTTGTTTTCCCTTTGCATTTAAGTTCTTTTTTTTTACCGCACTTATATATATTATATATGTTAAGTAAGTATAAACTCACTTAATATTGGTCATTTGTTCAGTAAACCAAACTTAAGTACTTTTACTTCTCAAGTATCTTCTCATGTATCTTGATTTAAGAATGTTTAAATATTTGTAGTGTAAATCAAATAAATCAAACTGCAGTGTAATATGCTCATTGTGCACAATTACTGATACAAATAACATTAAACACAAAAAACAATGTTCCATCTCCGCTACCACATCAGTATTAGAATTATATGTGAATCTGCAAGTGAAATGTTTACAGGGACAATATTGAGAAAAACACATTCCTGTAGCTGCTAACAGTAGAGCACCAAGGTCATAGGTTCGAACGGACAAAATGGAAGATCCTTTAGATAAAATTGCCTGACAAATGCATAAATGTAATAAGAAATGTATATGTATTACATAGAGATATTCTGATATTTACCATCACTTCCCAGTACCACTGCATTTAAGAAAACTATAGCTTGCAAAACTGTAAAATAAAACTAAAATAAATAAGTAAATAAATAAAAAATAAAACCCTAAGATCTGCATTTAAATGCTATTTATAGATCAATATTATAGATACATAGTATGACATTTATCTTTATTTTATTTTAATTGTAATATTTTATATAAGAATTTATTTAAGTTTGTATTTAAATAATATTTTGACATTAAAATACTAAAATAAATAAATAAATCATATTCTTTTGGCAATTTGTCTTATAACCATGACTACATTAACATTTTTCTACTATTATTTACATATTAATGTTCTGAAAAATGACAGTGAGAACTACACTGACATGCAAAGGTCAGACAATCATAACAGAGGTCTGAAATCCTAAAGGTACAGCAGCATAACAGCCTGATAAACTAAAAGAGAGAGCCTGGAAAATATGTCATAACACTGTAGTACAGAGACCAATTCTCACTATTAACTAGTTGCTTATTAGCATGCCTATTATTAACATATTGGCTGTTTATTAGATTAGTACTTATAAAGCACATATTCTGCATGACCACTTTCTGCATCCCTAATCCTATCCAATACCTAAACTTAACAACTACCTTACTATTAATAAGCAGCAAATTTGGAGTTTATTGAGGCACAAGTCGTAGTTAATGGTTTGTTAATAGCGAGAACCCTTAAATAAAAACCTTAATCAACTTGATTAGCCAGCAGAGCTCCACTGAGCTGTGGGTTTGTGTGTAGGTAAGTATCTGTTGCGAGGAATGTAAGTGAGGGTGTGTGGTTATAATCTGGTGGCTTTCATCGGGGGTATTTAAGTCTTATATTCAGGGTGTGTGTGGGGAAAAGTAAAACTTTTCTTCTGTAACTTACCTGGTTGATGGAAGCTTGGAGATAATTCACGAGCCACAGCTCTGGCTAAGTCTGATTCCTGACACGCTGCAAGTGCGGCCTGGTCTGCTGCTTCACTTTTAGTCCTTGCATGGGATGTCCTGTACACAAAAGACAGAGAAAGTTATAGCATACATTATCATTTTTTTTTTTACAGCATTTAAATAAATGTAAATAAAAGTTCTGCTGTGAGAGTGTGCTTGTGCTATGTATTTTAAATTCTGAAATATAAATAAATATAAATGTTATATATTAAATATATTTTATTAAAGGTCATTAATTTCTTTGAATGAGTGCTTTGCTGAATGCTTGTGATTGGGTTTTGAAACGGGGATGTTTAACCTATGTTTTGATGTGGGCTGCCTTTAGCTGTGTGTAGGGAGGAGGAGGAGGAGGAGGGGGGCAGAGGGGACCTGTGTGTATATGTGTTCTCAATACATATGTGTATATGGAGGGTGGAGGATTCCTCTGCTTAAATAGTACTATGGGGTGTGCTGATCCCCCGTTTTTGTCAAATCCAAATCCTGCTTTTACAAATGGATGGGGACAAAGCATTTAATCCGGTCAGAGCGCACAGACCACAAAACACATCCCTCAAAACACATCTCTTACTCAGCAGACAACATACATGGCGAAAAAGCTAAGACTTGCATTCAAAAAATAAATAAATAACATTTACACACACACACACACACATACATATATATATATATATATATATATATTAGTGCTATCAAAATTAGCTCGTTAACGTGGGCGATTATATTTTTCAGTTTAACGCAGGGACAGAGCCTAGGGTTGGCCACCCCACTCATAACTGCTGTTTCTGTCTGTTTTTTCTTGACAAGAAGTGCATTTATTCAGTCGCAGAACGTCTTTACGATCATATCAATCCGGAGACGATTCAGACGCGCGCTCCAACTTCACTTCAGCTGTAGGCACGAGTCAAACAAGCTCGGAAACCGGCACGCGCTGTAGCCTGTATATCAAAGCGCGAAATAAACTACGTGCATGCAATGTCGTGGTCAGTTAAGGCATGAAGTTACCAAAAAGGCGATTAAAGCTGCCTTAAAAATGTGCGTGCATGTAATAAGTTATATATGAGTGACATTAAGATCATGTCTCTGAAATGGTTTTCAAAACTGTCCTGGAGCAGCCCAGCACTGTCTCCCCCATCTAACACACTCGATTCAACTCATCAGCTCATTGGAAGAGACTGAAATGGGTCAGAAAAGGTAGAGTTGAGAGAAAATACGATGCGTGTCAGATCCGCGTCAAGTTCAGCAGTGACGGCTCTTAAAGAAATAGCAGCCAAAAAAAAACTAATAACCAGCTGCTGTGATGTCTGTTCATCAAGAATAAAAGAAAAAATAGGAAATCAATAACTTTTATATAGCTGTATGTATTTATCTGTATTTAGTTTAGAATTTGGTGTTTGATAACTTTATTCAATTTCTGCTGAGGGGCACATGTAGCCTAGCGAAATATAACATTTATGATAATTGTTTTTGTGAACATTGTTTTAAGTTCACTTAAATTAGTAGTTATTTTTAAAGTCTAATAAATGTAAAAATTAATAGCTCTTAATTATAATGTAATGTTTAATGGCTATAGTCAATGTTTAAATATTAGGGGAATTGTTTTTTTAATATAGGGAAATCAGTATTACTTGGTATCAGTGATACTGGCCTCCAGTCATAAAAAAAAATATGCCATTAAACAAATATTAAAAATATGTTGTTTGTACATTAATTTGAAGATTGAATGTGAAATGATTGCAATATAAAAGTATAAAAACTTGAAATGTTAGGTGGGATTAATTGCGATTAATTTCAGAAAAAAATGTGTGATTAATTAGTAGAAAAATAATTTTATCGATTGACAGCACTAATATATAGTGGCTGTGAAAATAAATCTGCATTGTTTATCCTTTTTATCTTTCATTCAAAAAATTCACAAAATTCCAACCTATCATTGAAGTAAAACAACTGAAAGAGAGGGGGGAAAATTTCGTTGTGAAATAAATGCTTTCTCTAGTTCATGTTGGCCACAATTATTGGCACCCAATTATTGCAACGTCCTTTTCCCAAGATAGCAGCCCTGAGTTTTCTCCTGTAATGCCTGAAGAGTTTGGAGAACACCTGATAAGAGATCAGAGACCATTTTCTTCATACAGAATCTCCCCAGATCCTTTAGATTCACAGCTCCATGTTAGTACTTCTCTTCAGTTCACCCCACTCATTTTCTGTAGGGTTCAGGTCAGAGGACTGGGACAGCCATGGTAAAAGATTCATTTTGTGCTCAGTGACCCATTTTTGTGTTTATTTTGATGTTTGTTTTGGATTGTTGTCCTGGTGGAAGATCCAAACACAGCCCATTATAAACACAGATTTCTAACAGAGGCAGTCAGCTTTTGATTTTTTATCTGTCGATATTTGATAGAATCCATGATGCCATGTATCTGAACAAGATGTTCAGGACCTCCGGCAGAAAAACAGGTCAACAACATTAAAGATCCAGCAGTATATTTAACCGTGGACATGGGGTACTTTTTATCCCTGTTTGTACAAAACTCATCTGGTGGGTTTGTTGCCAAAAAGCTCTTTTTTAGTTTCATCTGACCATAGAAGCCAGTGCCATTTGAAGTTCCAGTCGTGTCTGATAACTGAATATGCTGGAGTTTGTTTTTGGATGAGTGAGGAGAAGTTTCCTTGAAACCCTCCTGAACAATATGTGGTGATTTTTGTTTTTAGGTTTCTGACCCCAAGACTCAGCTAATCTCTACAATTCTCCAGCTGTGGTCCTTGGAGAGTCTTGGAGAGTGTGTGTATATATACATATACACACACACATCATACATATATACATATATATAAATAAATATATATATATATTTTTTTTTTGTAAAAATTGTCACTTCCCAATCCTACAGCATTAAAGTAAACTAAGCTTGCACTGAAAGAATGTAAGATCTGCATTTAAATGTTATACACATAAATATTAGATAAATATAATATTAATGTTTAATTTATTTGAATTTTAACTGAAATACTTATTTATTTTATATTTAAATATTTAAATTACAAAACCAACATATTTTCAATATCAATAATATAAAATAATATATATATTAGTAAAATTTTATATATAAATAAAAATACAAATAAAAAGTAAATTTTAAAATACTAAAATATTATTATATTAAATCAGTATAACATTATTTGCATACAATATTTATAATATTTATATAAATATTACCATATTTAATTTTTTTAAATCATATATTTTAATATTCCAATAATAAATGTACTTATTCAAATAATATTAAATATTAATACAGTATAAATACAATAAATACTATCTAATATCTGTATATGCTTGGTTGGGACATGCCTGAGGAAGTTACCAAGACAAAAAAAAAAAGTTTATTGCTGTGTACAGCATGTGACATTGTTGATATTTGAAACTCTAGAAACATGTAAGATTACTAATGTCTTTTTCTCAAGTGCAAAAGCAAAAGTCTTCAAATGTTTCAAGGAGAAAAAAATCATGAACACAGGGTGTGATTTCATTATACAGTAAACTAGCACACAAAAAACAAAAACAAAAAAAAAAAACCAGGAAAAGGTTTATGTTGGGATCATGATAGGCTTGGCCTCTGGGTGGCTTTAATGAAGCCTGCATCATACTGAAACACAAGCTTATGGACAGGAATCAAGAGGTGACCTGCTTCTCAAATCCCTTCAAAACCCCCGACGTGCTGCAACACACACTGTTTTCATCTTCTCACAGACCAGCCAGATTTAGTCTGTGCAGCGTATGCATTAGGCATCGGGGATTTTTCCCGTCGGTTCAGGGATATTACTATAACTATTACGCAACCAAGCATCAAAAGCACAAGATAAACACTCTAAAATGCAGCGGATTAGTCCAACTTGGTGCTTCAGCTAGACCAACCTTCAAAACAAGATGCATCAGCAGAATGGGATGTCTGAAAGGAATCTTTAATTGCTTTGCATATAGAAATTAAAGCTTTTGGTTCCCTATAGAGTATCAATCAGCTCCTTCCTGTGGCCATGATGGATTGAGATGTTTACGGCTTCGTTAAACCCTTCTTAGACAAAGTGGACGTCTGTTTTAATCATTAACAATATTTAAAATGCAAGAGGCCAGATGCTTTGGGACAGTCGGGCTGCCAGTGCAAAAAAATAGCTGATCATTGAGGGACAAAGAGGTACTTTCTGCCTAGCTTCGGATTCTAACACACATGGGCCTCTATTTCCGATAGTCACATAATAACGATCATTGTAGAATCCTCACGCAAAAGCATGCAAAGGAAGTGATGAAGTGTGAGGGAGTTCTAGACGCATCTATTTGGGGTATAAGACAGACCAGTGCCAGTCTTTGAGCTCCTTGTATAACCTCAAGGCCCGCCATAAGACTCAATAAGGAAATCCATAACATATTATTATGATAAATACAGTATGTAAGCGGAGTCAAATCTTCTTTTTTTTTCAACTCTTTACAATAAAACTGTAATGGCAAATGAGATAGCCTACTGAATATGTATACTTTTAAAGAAATTAATAGTTTCATACAGCAAGGATGCATTAAACTTATCAAAAGTGAGAGTAAAGACATTTATAAGGTAACAAAAGATTTCTAAAGATTTCTGTTTCAAATAAATGCTGTTCTTTTGAATTTTTAAGAATCCTGAAAAACTAAATTATCACAGTTCCACAAAAATATTACAGCAGCACAACTGTTTTAAACATTAAGTTAATAAGAAATGTGTCTTGAGAAGCAAATAAGCATATTAGAATGATTTCTGAAGGATCATGTGAAAACTGATAATGATATTGAAAATTCAGCTTTGCTATCACAGAAATAAATTACATTTTAAAATATCAAAATAAAAAATTTAGGTTACACTTTGTTTTAAGGTATCCTTGTTACAGTGTAATTATACATTTAAGTACTGAGCAATATAATTAACTACATGTACTTACTATTAGGATTAGGGTTATTTTTAGGGTTATTTTAAGGACACCTTAAAATAAAGTGTTACCAAATTTTAAACTGTAAAAATATTTCACTATATTACTGTATTTTTGATCAAATAAATGCAGCATCGATGAACATAAGAAAAAAAAATATACGTTTGAATGGCAGTTTAAAGTGGAGTCCAAAAGTCTGACACCACTAGTAAAAAAAAGCTTCTATTTCCCATTTATTGAAGAATTTAATACAATATTTTCATCATCAACATAAATTAATAAATTCATTTCAGAATGTTTTGGTATTTGGCATAAATTTAGGAATCTTAATGCTTATTTGTTTTACATTTGATAAAAATACAAAAAAATTCATTATTTTTATAATTAATATTGCTTATGTTATTTATTATATTTTATTATTTGCCAATTTAAATCCCATATTTTCAGTGTGGTCTCAGAGATTTAGACCCGACTGTACATATACTGTACAAAAGCATGCGAAGCATTCTAAAATATGAATAAGAGACTAACAATTAAAAATCTTTCTCTATTTCATATACTCCATCTCTTCAAAACGCAACTGTGTGTACCTACTTCAAGACCTCGGGTATTTAAAACCCCGGTATGCATCTCTGCACCCCTCTAATTTTAATGGTGCACTTGAATTTCACCCCCTCTCTGTGACCTCCTTTCAGGCCAGGCCCGAGACAAATCAGTGTCTATGTGCCTGCGGGATTGGCTGGTCCCCCCTCAGGCCATTGGCCCACATTGAGAAGAGCCAACATGGCTGATCTAAGATCAGTTTTGCAAGTTTTCATATAATGGTTAAGATGAGGATTCTAGCAGCACAGGCTGCCTCCAGATCACAGCAAAAGGTCCATTTCCACCCGAAGCTATTTGCAGAATCTCTGCTACATTTGCTGACACCGTTTTGCTGTGTGCCGGTGCTGCCAACTGGTATGTGCCCGCCTCTCTCTCTCTCTCCCTGACCTTCTCCCTCCCACATTTCCTCAGTTATACAGGAGATATTTGCATTTTATTCAACAAGCCAAAATCTGCCCTCTGAGATGTTTACGTGGTACACAGACATAAATCAAACTCCAGGTCTCAGTGATGAATCATAGCAAAGACCTGAGTATTGTGCATTTGAATAACTAATAAAGAGGGAGGTTTTGGCTATATCACTTTGAATAACAAATCGCTTTAGGCTATGAAAATGGCTGATGAAGCACTGGATAAACAGTACCTAAAAGGGATAGTTCACACAAATATAAAAATCGTGCAATTATTTACTCATCCTCCTCAAGTCGTTCCAAACCTGTATGACTTTTTTCTTCCATGCAACATGAAATGACAAATTATGAAGTCTTCACACAGGTCTTTTCCATACAGTGCACTGTACCCACATCTGATAATTTTGTCACAAATGACAAAAAAGCTCAATAAAAGTATCATAACTATGCTCTACTGTTCAAAAGCATGAGGCCAATAAGATACAGCAAGGATTAAATTGATCAAAATTACAGTAAGACATTTATAATGTTACAAAAAAATTATTTTTCCATTTCAGTTTTGCCAAAAGAGGAATAAATGACATTTTACGAAGTATTAATAGAAAACATTTATTTTAAATTCTAATCATATTATTGTTTTACGGTATTTTTGATCAGAAACTGTGTTGACCTATTCGTTTTCTAAAAAACCCAAACTTTTGAACAGTTGTCTAATCCATATTGTTTTTGCATAATATTTTAGTCATGTGACAGCTTTGTGTGAGGATGCAAATTTAAGTTCTTCTTATTCACTCTTATTCCAAATCATTAGAGTGAAAGATTCGTTTAGGAATTGGACTGATCTGATTCTTGAATATGAATCAGTTCAAATCTCACTGGAGTGGAAGAAATACTAACTAAATTTGAGTCAATTCCTCATACAAAGCTGTGATATGAAGCAATTTATGTTGTTTTTTAGTGGTTATCTTCATTTTCGAGACTTGACATGGAGCTTTTTAATGGCAAGGAAAATACTTAAGTGCAGATTCTTCAAAAAGATCAAAGTGTTGTGAATACCACAGTGTTCGCAATGAACTTAGTTTGAGTAAATGATGAAAAAATTATTGCTTTAAGAGAACTTTCACAGTATATTTTGAAACTGCATTACAATACAAGTAAAATGCATTAAGCACATAGAGTGGAATGCACTTCAAATAATCAGTCAGATGTTTAAATGTAGTGTTTAGCATGCTTTAAATTGTATACAATTAGCACAATGCTTTTACATACATGCAATGTCTAATGCTGGACTGCTAGCAGGTGGGAATGTGGAATTATGCTGACATAATTAATGCCTTGCTAAAATAAACAACAAAACATAATCATTTATCCAAGCTGTGTTGATTTGCAAATGAGTTGAGGAACAAAATGGTATGCTGAACATAGGCACGGCAGTGTACATAAACACTAATGACAAAAATACAGTCAGCCGTTGTAATCATAAAGATCTTAATGCTGTGATATTCTGTTAGTCTTACTGATTTTAGGTTAAGTAGCAAACTGTGAGGACATTCAATCTAGAAAAAGCAGACCCTAATATTTCTCTAGTATAAAATGAGAGAAGGCACTGGCATTGAGCAGTACAAAAACAAAGCTGTACTTTACTTTAAAAAGCAGATAGTTGGCACAAACAAAAGAAAAGACACACTCTTGACATCACTGCATGGATCCACTCCAAGGTTTTTCAATATAGATCATTTTTCAACATTTGCAGTGGGTTTACTATAATAATTTATGCCAATAAACTTTCTTGGTGTAGGCATACTTTGGCGAGCAAAAATAGGATAAAAAAAAAAAAAGTGTGATCTCAGCCTCACATATTCCACCTCATCCAACCTGTCACTCAAATTCTGATACAGGGGTGGAATAAATTTGCACATTTCAGAATTTCTGACAAGGCTGAAATAAAAAAGAAATCTGGTTTTCTGTTGCAGGCAAGTTCATACTCAGGTTAGTGAGATGTTCAATGCATCGATATACCAAAAAGTCTAAAGAGGCAACATATCTTCAGCATCCATTACTAAAACATAGACAGATGCTTGGCTGGGAGAATAGTCAAAATCAGCTTTGATTAAATAGAAAATACCCAGTGCATGGGCATTTCCGCCTGGATTAGCTTTTTAATCTCTTTTTGACATACTTTGAGTGGCAGTCATTGATGACAATTTCAAGTATTCCAGATATCACCTGCTCACAATCATCCTGGATACTTGTGCTTGAGTATTAATGTGATATCAAAGCCAAAAAGCCACATATAATGAATATTACTTGAGATTTTACTCAAAGCAAACCTCAGTTGATATTCTGCATGTTAATATGAGAAAGCAGAAGTAGTTTACGGTCTTAAATTTTGATCTCTAGAATCTTTAGAACACATAGTCTTTGAAAATACTGCCCAGAACAAATATGCACATGCCAAAATCAAAGGAACTGCACGACAGATCTCAGATCAGTGTGAAAAGTATTGCTTTCATGCCTCACAGGCTGTTGTCCTGAGTCGACCCGAGGCATTTCAGCACATCGCTTCACAAAATACCCCCACTAAAGTGAGCATTATTTGATCTCCTTCTTAAAAAGCCCTTGAAATCGTTTGATGAATAGTTAATAGCCTTTAGTTTCATCATAACCATAATGCTAGAGCTATATTCGGAATAGCATAATACCATACTGTGCTCTTGCTACATCTGCAGTGTCAAGTATCTACACTTTACACAGTTTACAAATTTCCTGTGTGGACAGAATAACCCAGATGAGCTACAATATTTACCAAAATGAGCAGAGCTCGCTTGGTGGAATACTGTACTGCACGATGCAGTGCGCTTGACTTGACCTTCCATTTCCATGTGATGAACCGGAAGTAATGTCAGCCACAACATGAATATCTTTCTTTCATCTTGACTCATTCTGTTGGACTGCCAAATGTTAAGACATTTTTTTTTTTAGACAAAAATTTATAAAATATTCATTTTTACTAAAGTTTCAATTCAACCTTAAATAGCAGGCAGTATGCAGTATATATTGTGCGGTAAGTATTCCATTCTGAATATGATTTCCAAGTTCTCATCTGCTGAGTCCAAAATCACATATTCTCTGAGTACCTACTTGTTTTAAATAAGTACTTACTCTGTATTCATTAAAAAGTACATTCTGTATAGTATAAATGTAATCTGGACATTCTACATGTATGTTTTCATTGTTATGTGACCAACAACATCAGTCGCTTCATCGCCATTCACAAATTCTCTCCCGTGGCCTCGAGGGATAGTAAAATGCTGCAACGATGACATATTTTTGTAGGCCAAAACCCAGAAATGAGTTAGCATGTTAGCTTACTTCCAGTTCCATCGTCCTGAAGTCAATGGAATTTTTTTGAATGGTCAAAAAATGTTTTGAATTTTTTTTGGTCAACAAGCTCAACATATTTCCATGTTTTATTCTACAACATAAAATACATCAGTAATAAGTAAAAGGTTTTTTTACTTGTCTTAAAAAAGACAGTTGCTAAATGGCTATATGGGACTACGGAGGCTGTCAGGGACGGGGTGTTTCCTCTGAGGAGGCAAGGGAGGCAGTGCCTCCTCAAAAAATTGGATGAGAAAAAAATTCATAGTACAAAAATAAAACAATGCAAATATTGCATTGTACTGATTTGTGTATATATGCTCTGAAGGAAGTAGTAGAACTGTATAAAAGACAAAATTCCACTGTTATAATTGGCTTTATTGATGCTTCTAAAGCTTTCGTTAGAGTTAATCATCAAAAGTTGTTCAGTAAACTAAGACAAAGGGGTGTACCTAATAGTATATTAAGAATATTGACATATTGGTACACTAATCAAAGTATGCAGATAAAGTGGGATAATTGTGTCTCAAATTCATTTAGAGTAAGTAATGGAGTGCGGCAAGGAGGTCTACTTTCACCAGCACTTTTTAATGTCTATATGAACGAATTGTCAGAAAAATTAAGTGACTGTAGGACTGGATGTATGCTTGGTAATACCACAGTCAATCACTATATGTATGCTGATGATCTAGTTGTTTTTTCCCCAAGTAGTGTTGGTTTTCAACAGTTGCTTAATATATGTTCTTAATTATGGGATTAGATATGTTGTGCGATACAATACAAAAAAGAGTGTTGCCATGATATGTAGAACCAAAGAACATAGAGATTTGAATTTCCCAGAATTTTACTTATCAGGGCAAGTTTTAAAATGTATGTACTACAGCTAAATATTTAGGACATATCATTAATAATGAAATGAGTGATGACGATGATATGTATAGGCAACGTCGTAAGTTATATGCTCAAGCAAATATGTTGGTGAGAAAATTTTATATGTGTTCAGATCAGGTAAAGATAAACCTTTTTAGAGCATATTGTACTTCTTTGTATACTGCTCCTTTGTGGGTTAAGTTTAAGAAAGAGAGCATATGTAAGCTTCAGATTGCATACAATGATTGTATGAGGATTCTGCTGAAAAAACCAAGATGGAGCAGTGCAAGTGAACTATTCTGTAAGACAAGAGTACAGTCATTCCCTGCATTAAGGAGAAAATTGATGTTTAAATTTATTTGTCGGCTGGATGTTTCACATAATAATATTGTAATGTTGTTGTAAAACCCTAGGCTTACTGATGTGCAATATCAGTCCTCTATGAGGACCTTTTGGGATAACTGTCTTTTTTAATGTGTATTGTTTCGGGTTGTATTGTGTGTTTCCTGCTAATGGACCTTGAGTCTGGAAATAAAGTTGAAAGAAGAAGAAAGATTGCAAAATATGACATTAAAAAGAAATAAAAAAAAAATTAAAATAACACGTTTTAAAGCAAAACTGTTCAACAGCAACACCAGCGGGTAAAGTTACAGTGGGAGTCACATCAGTCATGCCTCCCCTGAGCCCTTTGAGTTTTAATTGACACCCCTAAGCGTGCGGTGACGTTGGTGGGGGGTAATTGAGAATAAATGGGGGAAAGTCATGTGAGAGGAGGTAATACCTTCATCGCGATATGATTGAATCCACTGAATGTACTTTAGTATCTCGCCGTAGTATTAGGTCATCTGGGTACTTCTTGCTTACTGTTTTATGAAAATTATGAATTCAGACATGTTACTCTTTTCACATACTGTTTTTTGCCTACTATATAGGGAAGTGTGCATATTCCGATATAGGTCCAGTCAGTTTCAGGTAGTGTTAGAAGGAGGGACGTTCTCATTACAGAGAGCATTTGATTGGACAAAATCTGTGAAGAGCAAAATCACTTCTTGCAAGAGAAAAAAATTGAAATGTCCATATATGATAAAAGTGAATTCTTTCCATTTTTAGGAGTACACCAACTAGCGTATACATGACCTTAAAGCTGACAGGAGTAGTTCACTTCCAGACTGAAAATTTCCTGATAATTTCCTGATAATTTATGTCATCCAAGATGTTCATGTCTTTCTTTCTTCAGTCGCAAAAACATTAAGGTTTTTAAGGAAAACATTCCAGGACTTTTCACAATATAATAGACAAATGGTTGCCAATGTTGTCAATGGGTTGAAGGTCCAAATTGCACTTTCAATGCAGCTTCAAAGAGCTCTATACGATCCAAGCCGAAGAATAAGTATCTTATCCAGCGAATGATCAGTTATTTTCTTTAAAAAAAAAAAAAATTATGTACTTTTTAACCAAAAATGCTCATCTGTTATCATCTTGATTAGTTCAAAAAGGTAGGGTAGGGTGAAAAGCTCCATCTCATTTTCTCCTCCGACGTTTTTTGTAAAAGGCGATTGACTTTCTTTGCACGTACGCTTTGTAAACACTGGGTCGGTACTTTCGCCTATGTCACGCATGCCTAATTACGTAATGCGTGAAGTCGAGCTAGTGCAAGACGAGCATTTGTGGTTAAAAAGTATATAAATTTGTATTTTGAAACTGCAATTTGGACCTTCAACCCATTGGCTCCCACTGAAGTCCACTATATGGAGAAAAATCCTGGAATGTTTTCCTCAAAAACCTTCATTTCTTTTCAACTGAAGAAAGAAAGGCATGAACATCTTGGATCACACGGGGGTGAGTCAATTATCAGCACATTTTCATTCTGGAAGTGAACTACTCCTTTAAGTAAAAGCCACAAAACCTTCATTTTAATTTCATGGCATCTTCAAGGTTGAGAATATACATGCATCACTGATTATCAAAGACGTCCACTTGTTCATCCATTAGTGAACCTTATTTATATCTCCCATGTTTTAGAAAGAGCATGTGATCTTTGCATCCGTTCAGTGAGACCTGCATCCTGTTTTTTATCTTGTGATCAGTACACAGTGGTCACGCTGCTATCACTTTCTAATTTTCGCTCTTTATTAAATTAATCAAATAAATAAATAAACAGGAAGTAGGAGCGAACCATCTGCCTCCCTCACAGTAACACTTCTACTGCAGAAAAAGCAGTGCATGGCTGACAGAATGACTGGATGCAATCGCCATGGCAACACTACAGCACTCTGGCAGGTGCTTCTACACATCATCTGGCCCTGTGTTAACAAATAGCAAGAGCTTTACAAACCAAGCGGAATAAAGACTTTACGGCTATGGCACAAATTCAGGATCACATATACTCACTTAACACTGGCGTATACAAACACGCATCTTCCAGCAGGGAGGGATAGTACATGTTGTGCATCCAAGCGAAAGCTTTGGGAGCTTAAACACACACAATCACGCACATCGTTGAGAAACTTGATGTCTCTTGTACAGCGTTCATGGCACTCTGTTAGAGGAAAGGTCGCATCGCCTGGCAACTGACTGCATTGAGCTCCAGCTGCAATTTTAATTAGGGTAAAACTGTTTCCTGCCCTCTGCTTCCTCTCCTTCTGTTCACAAGCATGCGGTCGATACAAGCAGGTGAAGTGGGCACGTCTTCCACTTCAACGCTTTGATTCACGTGCAAACAAATCCATATGGCCCTAACGGTCAACTCCAGCACACATCTTTCATTACAATCTAGGTGAAAGGGGAACAGGACAGTTCACTTCTTAATACTATTAGTGTTAGGTCTTAATACTATTATATTGTTTAATTATGCATTATTGATATGAATTTTTTAAAGAAATTGTTCAGCAAGGATGCATTAAACTGATCAAAAGTGACAGAAAACAAATGAAAAAATGCTGAATAAATGCAGTTCTTAATAAATGCTGAAAAAAATGTCTCATGGTTTACCAAAATACAAAGCCGCACAACTTTTCTCAACATAGATAATAATAAGAAATGTTTTTGAACACCAAATCAGCATATTAAAATGTTTTTTGTAGCATTCGTGTGCCTCTTAAGACTCTTCAGCTTTGCCATCACAGGAATAAAACACATTGTAAACTACATTAAAATAGAAGCAGTTATTTTAAATTGTAATAATATTTCGCAATATTACAATTTTGATCAAATAAATGCAGCCTAGGTGAGCTTAAGAGAATTCGTTCAAAAACAATGAAAAATCTTACCAACCACAAACTTTTGAATGGTCGTCAAAAAGAAACATTTACATGAAATCAAAATTTATCATACAGCAAAATTGTTTTATCATATCAATCCAGGATACATCTTGAATTATCTTGATTTTTATTTTCTTTCCCCAATGGACAATTTGTTTGTCCTTTTTTAAGGTTACATTTGAATGATTTTATGCACTATAAATACATTATAAATATAAATATAATTTAAATATAAAAACTTTTTGATCATTTATATCTATATAACATTTTAAGGTCACTGAAATAGTTGTACTGCCATGTTTTTTTGCAGTGTGGCACTATACCAATTCTTATATCCATATTGGGTCATATAGACTTCCATAAGCTCTATGATAAGCGCATAGGATTTAAAGTTTTCTGAATTATATAATGAGCTTAGGAAATAGTGGTGGCATTGAACAAAGGCCAGAGTTTTAGCACTAAGAATTGAAGAGATACATTGTGATTAGTGAACAGCCAGAGATTGTGAAGGCTCTTCAACACGGGGTTGGTCTGACCAGAGGTGCGGATCAGAGCAGTTTTACGTGCCAATGCCGTGCTGTTCCTAATATTTACTGTACACAGAGATCTTTCTGTTATTAATACCATGTGATGGTCCGAAAGGGAGGGTGAGGCCGCATGACAAAGCTGGCAGATGTTTTGCCTGACAGTGATATACTAATCTTGGCTTTAAACGCAATTGCTAATATCAATCACTACAGCTGTGCATCATTAGATATTAACATAAATTATGCAAGCGTTCAAAAAAAATAAATCACATTTCGTGTCCATTTTACAAATTTGCCTAAATTAAATCAGAACTGTCATCCTACTTATCCAGTAATGGACTTCACAACTGTACAAACTAATTATGGCAGCATTCTGAGTGAAACCGAGATGTGATTGAGCATGCTTTCCATTTTCACCACAGCTTTTATTTATGTGTCCTCATTCCAGAACGCATTCATTAAAAATACGATGTCTGCATCTATCAGTCTTTTTATATGTTGCTCATATTAAGCTCTAGTCAGGGGACTTGTCCGGAGTTCGGCATCAGCATGTTTAATTTTAGTGGTCTGTGTGCTGTGCTGGAGGGTGGGCCCGCGTTGAACTGGATGTGGAATGGCTCTTCACTCATAACCTGTCAACATGAAGTAATCCCTCGCTGCATTTCGGCCACAGCGATACACAGATGAGAGGGATTGGGTGGCTCAGGTAACGAAAGGCTTCTTGAACCAATCAGAGTTTGTTCTTTCCTGTAAGTGGATTTCACACACACAAACAGTGTGCAGTCAGAGATGGTTCTGTTCCTTCTCTGAAAGCACACCCTAAAATTAATTCTCTAATTACATATTATATTCAACTGTTGGAGTATTGGCTCATGCACAATTTATTTCTTAGACTGACTGTTTGTTTGGAGATTGACCAATATTTATTGCACATTAAATTGATCAAAAGTGACAGTAAAGACATTTATAATGTTACAAAAGGTTTCTATTTCATATAATTGCTGTTCTTTTTAACTTTTTAATCAAAGAATCCTAATGTCCGACAGTTTTTCCACCAAAAATATTAAGCAGCCCAACTGTTTACAACATTGATAATATTAAGAAATGTTTCTTGTGCAGCAAATCAGTATATTAAAATGATCTCTGAAGGGTCATGTGACAATGAAGACTGGAGTAATGATGCTGAAAACTCAACTTTTTCTCAAAGGAATCAATTACATTTTGAAATGATTAAAATAGAAAACAGGGATTTTACATTGCATTAATATTTGTGACCCTGAACCACAAAACCAGTCTTAAGTCGCTGGGGTATATTTGTAGCAATAGCCAAAAATACATTGTATGGGTCAAAATTATAATTTTTAAGATATTTTGTAAATTTCTTACCGTAAATGTATAAAAACTTCATTTTGATTAGTAATATGCATTGCTATTGCTATAAATATGTCATTTGGACAACTTTAAAGGCAATTTTCTCAATATTTTGATTTTTTTGCACCCTCAGATTCCAGATTTTCAAATAGTTGTATATCGGCCAAATATTGTCAGATCCTAACAAACCATACATCAACAGAAAGCTGATTTATCCAGCTTTCAGATAATGTATAAATCTCAATTTCGAAAAATTGACACTTAAGACTGATTTTGTGGTCCAGGGTCACATTTTACAACAATTTACTTTTTACTGTCTTTTTGATCAAATAATTGCAGCATAGGTCAGAATAAGAGTTTTTTTTTTTTTTAAACACAGAACAATTTTTTTATCAACCATAAAATTTTGAACACTAGTAATATGATATGATAACGATATTAAGAATTTACTTAAAAATGTATTCATATTTGATTTTTGACAATTATAAAACAATAAAAAATAACAAACAAAATAGATAATATACTATACATGTTTTAGCAATAATAAACATTAAAATAATCATTGTTTTATGACATTATATTCATGCTATGTAGTTTTCTGATCTTAATTGTCAAGCACATTTATTTTCACCTGTAAACTTAATTTGATAAGTACTTTTAAAAGTTAGTATCTATCCATTTATCTATGCATGTTCAACAAAATGATCTGTATATTATAAATGTCATTATTATAATCATAATACTTTGCTCTTTGCTTCCCTAACTAATTGGCTCAAAGTGTGTGTGTGTGTGTGTGTGTGTCACTGAGTTTATATCTGTGTGCTTGCATGTGGGTAAGAGACAAATGCAGATGAAGTCATTGTTGCGGCTGACGATAAACATTTGTGAAGTCTATTGGCACGTAGGGCAGATGACAGCCAGGCAGTGATGGGCTACTGCATCAACTGCTACTGGCTTATGTATTTCTGTCCAGAGCTGATAAGTTGACTCCATCCTTGCCTTATTTAGTCAGCCTGAGTTCTGTGCTGCTGACACACCAGTGAGCATAAGAGAGAAAGAGAGAAAGACAGAGAGACAGAGAGAGAGAGCACAAGGCTGTAGGTTGACTGAACAATTAAATGCTCCTCTACTCCCTCCTTTTTATGGTGAATGACTAATATCAAATGGAGCTGAGAGTGAAGAGGGTGAGAAAAGGTGGGAGGAAAAATTGAAAGCCTCTTTTACCTCTCTCAGTCTCTCATTCATAATCACTAGCATAACCAGGGGCAAAGCTGTCATTATAAATGGGGGAGGAGGGGGTTTGTTTATGATCCTGCCACATTTCGAAATTTATATGAATATACATATAAATGTATGGGTGTTCGTACCACCCAACTTTTTGAGAGTTAATAAATATTCATGCCTTACAGAGAGCCTCACATTTTTCAAATCGTGGTTAAGGTCATATTTTATGTTAAAACCAAAACAAAAATACAAGAAATGTTATTCTTCTTAAAGAAAATTAAATTTATTTGAGCATTTTTATGATTTTTGAGAGTGGTACTCTCATGAACAGCCATCGAAGACTGACACGGAAATGAAGAAATTGTTAAATAAAGTCATTATTTTAGTTTTCTTTGCACACAAAAAGTATTCTCGTAGCTTCATAAAATTACGTTGGAACCACAGAAGTCACATGGACTATTTGAACGATGTCCTTACTACCTTTCTGGGCCTTGAACATGTTAGTTGCATTGCTATCTATGCAGGGTCAGAAAGCTCTCGGATTTCATCAAAAATATTTTAATTTGTGACAAAGGTCTTACGGGTTTGGAACGACATGTGGGTGAGTGCTTGCATGTGGGTTTTCATTTTTAGGTGAACTACCCCTTTAAGAAGTGATAACAAGGAAATGCTATTCATTTGTCCATTAATACAAGATTTAACCTAATAGTAGGTCCAAACTAAGTTAAAGCTCACTCTCATCAATGATTTTCTTTGCTAACACCTGAAGTGAACCTGTTACATTCTGTAGTTGTCCTGACACTGGATCTATCACATTTCCTTTCACAGAGAGGCCAAGTACGCCAGTTAACCTTTCACACTACCTCCTAAAACAGCAGATTCTGTTGACCGCAGCAAGAGCCCAGCCCCTGAAGGAGGGGGGGTTGTGGGATTATATTTACGACCCTTTGAAGGTAATATACTCTAGGGTGGATTGAAGATAGTGAGGAGTATTACTATATCAATTTTTAAAGTACTGTTAGTCAGCCAAGACTCTTGCTCAGCTGTAACTGAATGCAAGTAATGCATAGTAAAATGGCTTTACTTTAATTTCATAGCACTGGTAATGACCCTGGGGCATCTTGTAACCCTGACCCACTGCTCACTGAGGGAGAGGTAACCACAGAAGACAGGCCACTCCTAAGAGGGACAAATGCCAGATACTCGGCTAATGGTGCCCAGTACGTGCTATGTGGCTTATTCGATGTTAAGATAAATACAGAAACTGTAAATGGCCTGAAAGTGGCACTCAAACCAACTGTTAACCTGTATGACCCCTCTGAACACAAGCAGCACAAGTGCTGCCTATATTCTGCATCATGTTATTTATTTATTGATTGGCTGATCATCACTAACATGAGGTCAGAAAGTCAGGGTCATCAAACACATACATGAAGCAGACGTGCACATATACACACACCGACAGTCATTCAGTTCCATTGGTGGTCTTGGACCCATAAATTGAATAGCCTATGTCAGGGCTGAAATGTTGAAGGGTTAAAGGTTACATACAGGTTCAGTCCCAACTTGAAAAAAAAGTGTCATTAAAATGTCACATTCTGACTGACTGTAAAATTATTTACAAAAGTTTATTATGTTGTTATTCCTTCAAAAGTTTGGGGTCACTAAATGTCTTTAAGACGTCTCTTTTGCCAACTACATCTGTATTTGTTTGATAAATACATTATTGTAAAAATTTAAAAATTGTGAAATATTACTATTTAAAATAAATATTTTAATATATTTTAAAATGTGATTTATTCCTGTGATGGTGTCTTCAGTGTCACATGATCATTCAGAAATCATTCTAATATGCTGATTTGGTGATCAAGAAACATTTAATCTTATTATAAATGTTTTGCTTGATATTTTTGAGAAAACTTTTATACATTTTCTTTTCAGGATTCTTCTTTGTTTTGTTTTTTAGGAAACTTCAAAAGAACAGCACTTATTTGAAAAAGAAGTCTTTATGGTAACTTTTGATCAAATTAATGCATCCTTGCTGAATAAAAGTATTAATTTTTTTTTTTTTTTAAACTTACTGACCCTGAACTCTTGAATGGTAGTATACATGAAAATCCATTAATTTCACTGTTTCTGATCACTTGAGTAGGACATACTTTGTAAAACTGCAGAATTTGTCTAATTTTCCAGTGAAAACATCCAAAAATACTTAAATTAATTTACTTAAAAAGGAAAACTGCATATTTAGTCTTACTGCTCTGGCAGATTTCCCTCCTATTTTAAAAATCAAAACCAGTTAAAAACAAGTTGAAAAAAGAAATGTGCCAGTGCAGTAACACAAAATACACTTACATTCAAGATACACTCTATGACAAGTCTTAATATCTTATTCAGTGTTGCTTCTCATGGATCCTCTTATTTCTAGTGTTTAATAAATGACTAGGCTAATTAAAGCCCATTAATTGCAAGCCCACTAATTTGTGAAGCAAGGGTTTTGCTCATTTATAGCTTGTTTAAGGACAGCTTTCACTATATTCAAATGTTTGTTCACTGACTTGGATAATCCTTCATTGCAAGTAACCTCTTTAATCCATGCAGTATGTTCATCAAGTGTGTGTATACATTCACACATAACTTATACTTGAATATTGTCTAAATGTTCGACAGAGTATCTGTTTGGTTGGTCAATGGAAGGAACATGAGCATGTGAGTTTCCCGAGACCTGTCTAGGATGTTATGAATTTGTGTGCCTTGAATAAGTGGTTTACACAACACATCCATTAAAATGTCTGTCCAGTATGGCTCTTGGCAAGGGAACAGACATCATAATAGTGTACATGAGATGCATGACCCCATGACTGCTCCCTGTGCATCTGAGCTATGGACAAATAATAGAAACCAATCCTCAAAAAGGCTACTTGCACAACCGTTCAAAACTCAGACTTCCTAACCATTTGAGAAGCTCGAACAAAGGATATCTGTTAAAAACACCTGAGCTTTGCTGAACATTGTTGGTGTGTGAAGCAACATCTTAAAATAGGTCTATGACATATGGTTAATGAATGACATCTAAATAAATGCCCCATACGCCATACGTCTGAACCATGCAGACATCACAGCTTAACAGTACAAGTAGTAACAATCTTGGGAATTTTACAGAAGCCTTGATGTGGCAGGTGCACTTGATCACAGCAGTTTCAAGTCAACCTGTCATAACTGACATGATATATGTGACCCTGGACCACAAAACCAGTCTTAAGTCGTTGGGGTATATTTGTAGCAATAGCCAAAAATACATTGTAAGGGTCAAAATTATCGATATTTTTTTTTTATGCCAAAAATCATTAGGATATTAAGTAAAGATCATGTTCCATGAAGATATTTTGTAAATTTCTTACGGTAAATATATCAAAACTTGATTTTTGATTAGTAATATGCATTGCTAAGAACTTCATTTGGACAACTTTAAAGGCGATTTTCTCTGTATTTTGATTTGTTTGCACCCTCAGATTCCAAATATTGTCCTATCCTAACAAAACATACATCAATGGAAAGCTTATTTATTCAGCTTTCAGATGATGTATAAATCTCAATTTTGAAAAATGACACTTAAGACTGGTTTTGTCATCCAGGGTCACATATTACTAAATTGTGAGAGTCATATATTCTTGTTATATTGTCTGCCATCATTTACTCACCTTCATTTAGTTCCAACATACATTGGCTTTTTTACATGTACTACAAAAATGAGAATAATGAATTGGCCACATAAATGGGATCCATGCTATCAAACTCCAAAATGACAAAAACACACCAGTAAAATATCATAAAAGCAGTCGATACTGTGCTATTTAAGAATGACTAACTGACCAAAGTTTGACCGAAAAATGTTCTGTATTGAATATGAATATGTGTAAGTCCAACTAAGACATAAAAGCTACAGTGGAGCAGTGTTAATTTAGCATTATTTATATAGTATTTACAAATTTTTGAATTAGCTTTTATTTTTTTTTTATGTTTTCAGTTTTTTTTTTTGTTTAAGTTGTAGTCATTTTGTTATGTGCTTTAGTGATTTTTTTTAATTCATTTTGTTTTTGTATTTCAAAATTTTTATTTCAGTTTTGGTATTTTTTTAGGATTTTAACCTAAATTTATTTTATTTTAGTCAGTTGCAAAGGCAGGGTTAGGGATCTATCGATCTATTTGTATGTATGTATTATTTAAAGGGGTCATCGGATGCCCATTTTCCACAAGTTGATATGATTCTTTAGGGTGTTAATGGAAAGTCTATAACATACTTTGATTAAAATTTCTCAATGGTAGTGTAAAACAACACGCTTTTTTACCTTGCCAAAAACAGCTCTGCACACAGCAACCCCTTTTGTTGCATGTCTCTTTAAATGCTAATGAGTTCTGCTCACCCCGCCCCCCTCCCTTCTGTGGGGTGACAAGCCGTACTGTTTACTTTAGCCGTGGAACTTGCTAACTAGCACGTTATTAGGAAAGGCGATTTGCAAAGATTCATAAAAGAACCTTATGCTCACCTCTTCTGTAGGTGAAGCTGGATCATGAATGATTAGTGCGAACATAGACGCATTTAGGTAGATTGGGGGGTGCATTCTCTTCAAAAACAAAAGTAATCCACAGTGTCTTCAGCGGCTCAGATGTCAGGAGTAAATGACGACTGCTATGTTCATTATTACTTCCAACAACAAAACAACTTAATCGCTTAGGAGACATCATTGTCTACCCCTGCTCCGGCGTCGAAACAATGGCGGGCTGATGACAGCTCAATCAGGTCTGTGTGACGTCACACAGCTAAGAAGGGCTTGATTTGAGAAAGGGGATGTTATTTAAAGGGATTAAAAAAAAACACTGGGTGGATTTTTATCATTATAGGGTGGATGTGTACAAACACTGCCAACACACATTTATATTCAAACAACCTGTAAAAGTGAATTTTGGATCCGATGACCCCTTTAAACCTCATTTAATTAACAAAAAATATTTTCAATAATTTTAGTTTTTGGCAAAAACTGCAGAGGATGGAAAGATTCGAATTTGACTCACACAAAACCATTGTATGGCTACAGAAGAATTGGAATATAGCTACTTTTTTGACATTCTGCAGCTTAACAGCTCAGAACCCCATTCACTTTCTTTATATGGAAAAGAGTGGCTATCACATTAGCCACACGAGTTTGAAACCACATTAGAATTTGTAAATGATGCCAGAATTTTCATTTTTGGCTTTACAAAAGGATTTTCAGCAAGGAGGTGCCCTACCTTGACACTGCTATTTCCACTTTAGTCCTGGCGATAGCTGCCGCCCTTCGTGCCCCCTCCACGGCCCTGTCCACTTTTTCTTTAGTTTTATGGTTTTTAAGAGGAATAAGCTGCTTCCTTATCCCACGCACCAACACGTTATTTTTATACTTTCCCTCCTCTTTGGTTCCATCTGGGAATATTGTGCATCCGTATCCATGCCTCTTGTTGTTCATCCATTCCCCTTCGTACTTCAGCCCGTTGGATCGCTCACTGACTCCAAACCCATTGCGTTTGTCATTCTTCCACTCGCCCATGTAGGACTCTGTGGTGGTGGCGTCCACATGGTCCTCCATGGGGGTGTACTCTTCGGGCACCTCTCCGTCTCCATAGCTGATGGTGGAGTTGGCGTCACTGGAGCTGATGCGGCTCATGGTGGCGTCGCTACGCGCTGAGCTCCGTTTGCTAGAGATGGATGTTTTGGAGTCGGATTTACGTAGCTGGCGGAGGCTGCCGAAGAGGGACCCGCGGCGGAACAGGCCCTTCTTCTTCCCGGTGACGACTTCGGTGTCGCTGTGAAAATTCAGCACGAAACCACCACGGCTTCCAACTGGTGTGTCGGGTACCGCATCCTGCAGAACAGCGCCATTGCTTTGCACACTTCTTAGGGAGGCCAGGGAGGTGCGAAGCGGAGAGCGGATAATGGTGGCCATTCCATAAGGCACGCTCTGTCGCACACCGTAGCCATGTCTCATGCCCCCCATCCACTGGCCTTGATATGTGCCTTATGAAACAGAATGGAACATTAAACTCATGTAGATCAAGTTAGCAAACAAGTTAGCGCATGAAGTGTCATACCTTGCTTAATTTGGTTTGAAACGTATTCAGTGGTAATATTAATGACAAAAGCATGCACTTTAGGCACATTAGCATTTCAAATATCAATTAATGTTTGTTAATAACACATGAACCGTAAGAGTGTAACTAATGAAAACTGGATAATTAAAATCTCTTGCCCCTTCAGTGATGCATGACAAATGTGTTTTATGTTCACAGTGTTCATCAGTCAGCCTAATTTAAAATGTAGGCTCTGAAAATGCAAAACGTTGGACATGCATTGCAATGCCATGAAATGTGTAGAGTAAATTGTGGCTCAAGTTTAATTAACAATCTTGGTCGAATTATGTCATGTGTAAATTACTATATGTTGTGCATTTATGTCAAAGAATATAAATATTCACCCTCATGTCACCAGCATTTCTTCGGTGTACTTTGAAAAGGAATCAGGAACCTTGAATCGGTTCTTTTTCATGTTGTTCTATTATGTTAAAGATTCTCAAAATGACATTCTTATGAAATTTCATCCTAGTATTCAGTTGGAAGACCTTTACTGAATCTATAGCTCAAAACATACATCGATCAGTGCAGTCTGATTCCTGAATGAATGATTCTCACCAGCCAGTTCTTATTAGTGAACCAAAAACATACAGCGAGACCAGTGTGTCAACAGTTCATGAGTAAATGACTCTCATGATCAGGCTCGTTTTAGAGAATAAATAAAACTACCTATATGTACACATATAGTCTATAACAGTACTTTTTGTTTTGTTTTGATATACGTTTATTATATGTACAGATGTATTTTATTGTTCTTGAATCTTATTTTATTCATTGCAACTTTATTTTAATATTATTTTTGTTGTTGTTGTAATAATATAAATGTCCTTTTCTTGTCATTACTTGTGTTTATAATGCATGACAACATTGCATGTAAAAACAATGCCATATAAAGTACTTTAAATAGAAACTAAATTCAAAAATAAATAAATAAATACAATACGACCAGTTTATGTCAGTAGTCCAGAAAGTTCTCAGAGATGTATTTACGAGCAAACAAATTTTCAAACGAATGACTCGTTTGATCCGATTCTTTTTAGAGAAACAAAAACATTCAGCTTTAATCTGTGTTCGACACCCGAACGAATGACTCTTATGAACCGGTTCTTTTAGTGAATCAAAAACGATTATGAATCAGACGGAGAGGTTACTGAATTTAATCTGACTCACTTACTTACTGAACCTCAAATTGTTACTTTCGCCATGTCCGAATCCAAATGAAGCAACAGCTGTTACAGTGTTATGTTGTACTTAAGACTCCGAGGCTTAAATCAGCGTCGTAACAGACTGGTTGTTCATATGACAAATTGCAGTCAAAGATATGAGTTTTGCTGTATGTGTGGATTAATTAATTAATAAAATACGTTACCATTTTTTGGTATGCTTAGGCCTGCAATTATGATATATGGTTAGGACTAACATTTGTCTTTGTAAAAAGAATAAAATGTAGGCTATCCCTGATTTGTTATATCATCATTCAGTAACAGTCTTCTGTAAATAAAAGAATGTCTTATTCCCAAACAATTCTTTCTCAAAAGTACTAAAAGAATCATTAACGGGGCATCGACAAGAGGAATCGTAATGGTTAATTTGCTCACGATTCTCATCCCTAAACATACAAATGACATTTGCAGTGGCACTTACCACCATCCCCATAGGTTTCGACTCCATAGCCATCCTGTAGTCCATTACTCCACGTCCCATCGTATCTAGCAGGTGTATTCGTGCTCTGCCGAACTCCATAGCGACCCTTGAACCCGTGACTCCACTCCCCACGATAAACCCACTTCCCCTTGGTCTCAACACCCAGCCCGTGGCGTTTGCCCTGCGACCAGTAGCCCTGGTACGTATTCCCACTGGGCCAGGTGTAGACCCCGACTATCTCGAAACCGTGGGACCAGGACCCGGCGTACTCGCCTTGACCCTTGGGTCCCGTGCAGATGCCGTGTCCGTGGGCTTTCCCGTCCTCCCATCCGCCACAGTAAGTGCCTCCATCGTCGAAGTCGAACCGTCCGCCCGTCATTCAGAATGGGATGAAAATAAAAACAGTCGTAACGTTGCCGTGCGCTTCTTCTTGTCTTTCTCTTTCATTAAACCTTCTTTTCTAAGCCGAGTTCAGCAGCAACGGTGAATCACAAGAGAGATGCTGTTGTTTGGTATTTCTGCTTGGGTTGTGAGAGTATGAATGAAGAGGCAGGTTTAGTGCGTCGTTACCGAAGCCGCACGCGCTGGAACCGCCGCTGCGTTTCACCGACTCCCTCCGCTCGCAGGCGCTGCGCAGAGCAGACACACCGAGACCGCGGCGCGGCGGCGAAACCAGCTGCCAATCCTCCAGCGTCACCACCGCGGCCACGCCCACTTCACCCTCACCGGGCTAAATGACAGGACGCAGGTTCAGAGGTTGTAAGAAATGCTCTTTTTTGTCTCTATTCTTTTCCCGGAGCCGGATTTTTTTTTTTTTTTTTTGGTCTTATTTGGTAAAAAAAAAAAAGGAAATTGCTAAACAAAATTAGTATAAATAACAAAATTAAAGAAGTATCCTACAAAATACTGCATATGTAAGCGTGTTTTGGACAGATTTACACTGAATTTCACGTACCTGTGAGTTTTGTGGCCTGGAAAAAAGATACATTTTGCATTTTTTAATCATTCTATTTACTCAAGATTATTCAGGGATGGTTTGGAAACATTCACATGAACCTGGGATGTATGATAGAAATCTGTGTATTTGCTGTGCTTTAGTACATTAAGTAATTATTTATTTATTAGGAAAATTTCATATACATATTTTAAAAATTCTGTTAGGCTATATATATATATATATATATATATATATATATACTGTAAATGATGTTTCGAACTTTACGTACAAGACAAGTAGTACAAAAAATTCTGTGCTAATTTCTTCTTTTAATTCAATGTGTTACTTGCTATTTATATTTGGGAAATTTAGTAGCAATTTAGGCTAATTTAAGTAAGGCTTTTAGCAAGCCTTTTTTAATTTTCATTTTATAAATGACTCACTTAAACCTTTTGGAATAAACTAAAAAAAAAAAAAAACATGGAAAACATAATGTTTTAAAACCACTGTTTTTGTTTTTTTAAGTTGTTAATACTGTGACTATGCATTACCGCTTGTTCTTGTGGCATTGAATTAAAAATGGTCAGGGCGTTCAGAGTACTTCTGTTATAGGCCATAATGTCATGGACAGATGATCTGATTTAGCAGCCGCAGGTTGTTGAAAAAGATGCATTAGCTGTGATAAAAGCATATAAGAGGAGAAATGTAGACATAGGCCTGAATTTGTTGAAATCTCCCAACTGTCTGACAACTTTGCCTGCCAGCTAGCAACATCTACTCTTTTTCTAGAAAGTTCTTTCATTTTTATGAGACCAGAGACCTGGGAGCCACTAGGGGGCTTCAGAATACTTCCAATGGTCATTTCTTTATAATAAATTACAATAATCTGATTTAATTCAAACATGACATCATGTTTCTTAATTTAATCTTTCCCCATTTTAATTTATCCCCTCAATTAATTGTGATTTATTATATTAATAGTTTTGAATATTGTCTTCTTGAACAGTGAGGGGCTTTAAGACCATTAAATGATACAATATAGATATTGTGACTGATTTCCCCCCCCAGGTTTGATGCCTAATTTGTTACTCAACACTGATGTTTATTTTTTTGTTTTTGTTTTTGTAGAGATGTCTCTCTATACTCCCTCTCAACAATTTGGTTGATATGTTGGCTGCCATTCCTTTATGGTTATGTAAAATCTCTGTGATTTGGATAGATGAATCATATTGGCGTACAATATAATCAAACCTTGGGTGTACTAAATCAAATAGTCAATTCATGTGTTTTGCTTGCAGGTAATAGTTTACAAAATAATATAGTAGGCCTATTTGTGAAACTTGGCAAAGTTTATTTTTATTGTGTGAACGATTTTTATTAGCAGTATACTGCATATTATAAATTATGAAAAAATAAACTCTAGCCTTCTCATCCTTCCTATATTCCTATAGCCTTCCCTATAGTCTTCTCATCATAAAATAAAATAAAATAATAATAATAATAAAAAAATTATATCAACATGTTATAGCAGTGAGTTTGTAATAAACGGCTTATTGTAATTTTTTTGTTATCAACTTTTTATTGTTTTTTTTTTACACACAACATCATAACATCCATTCAAAACAAAAACAACAAACATATAATCAATACTTTAAAGAGTCCAGTCAAAAGGGAGAGAGAGAGGGAGGAAAAAAAGAAAAAACAAAAAACAAAACAAGTCATTCCTTTATATAATCAAGTATGTTAAAGAAAACACACTGCCAAGCATCAATAGTATAGGGCTTGGCCCGGCTTAATGTAATTTGATAGAGAAGATAGTCTACAGAGACATCTGTTGGTTCATTTAAAAAATGCGCTTCTGATTTACTCTTCAACCATGAAAAATGCATAATATGTTCACAAGCTGTAAATTGTTTTTATTTTAGATAACTATAAAAAGTAAGAATTAGATTTTCACTTGATTGAAACAGAAAAAAAAATCAAAACATAAATATCTAATTTATATTATTTATATTACATTTCGTGATTGTGAATGTGTGTTCTTAAGAAGTTGGGTACCACGAGTGGAGGCTGCGCCGTTCGACTCACTGGCTGTGTCTCAAAACCTAGTGTGCTGACTATCTAGACTGCATTTGTGGAAACCATAGATTCGCTGCACGCGCCTAAGATGCACAGACATGCCGTCGAAGGCAACTAGATTTTGAGACACAGCCAATATCTGATAAAATGGCGGTGGAAAACATCGGTGAATCTCAGGATGAGAAGGAAATCCTTATCAAGAACGATGCACTGTCACAAGACAGCGGTGAGGTTGTCGAGAAATCAAAAAACAAAGAGTCTAAACTGATTTTGTATCATTGGACTCAGTCATTCAGCTCTCAGAAGGTAAGTGATCCCATAATTCAACATTACTAACGTAGGCAGGCCAAGAGCATCAGGGCGGATGCAGCATCTGATCTGTTGTTTTGATTGTGATATTCACATATAAAAAAACAAAAACTTGGCATCATTTGGATTATTACACAATTGCTGATTGACAGCATACATGTTAATTATTCATAAATTATACATTATTAATGAAGCGTAATGATGCAAGTGTGTAGGCTGTGTTGAATTACTCTAATCATAACACAGACGCCTGAATTACAAGTGTATTGTAGAATTGTAAAACAAGAGCATAGCCTGCTGTTGTTTTCTTAAACAAGATGAGAATACGAGTGCAAAATAACTGCTGTCTTAGTCTTTCTTTGGTGTAATGATCTAATGATACACTCAAACAAAGGAACATTGTGTTTCTGTCATAGGTGAGACTGGCCATAGCTGAGAAATGTCTTCAGTGTGAGGAGTATGATGTGAGTCTGCCTCTGAGTGAACACAATGAGCCCTGGTTTATGCGTCTGAACCCCACTGGAGAGGTTCCTGTGCTGGTTCACAACGACAATGTCATCTGTGACCCCACACAAATCATGGACTATTTGGAGCAGAACTTCTGTGATGGTAAACGCTCAGGATTTTGGGTTAATGTCATGTGTAAAACAGTATTTACATTACAGATTGCATGAATTGCAGTGTAAAATGCTATAAATACAAGAGTACTGAAGGGCATATAATGTTATTGAACCCTCTGATGCATGGCATCCACCACGCTTCTTTAAAATCCTTTTAATAATTCAGGGTGTTATGTCACATACAAATAATGATAATAATAATAACAATTCTATATGACTGTCCCTTTAACTGTATATGTCATTTTTTATTTCTTTATTTAATTCAACACGGATAACCAAGCATCTCTAGACTACTAGTCAAAAGTTTGACATAATTAAGATTTTTTAATGTTTGTGAAAATGTCTCACCAAGGCTGCATTTATTTTATCAAAATACAGTAAACAGTAATATTGTAAAATATTATCATAATTGAAAATAATTGTTTTCTGTTTTAATATATTCTAAAATGTATTCTTCGGATGGCAAAGCTGAATTTTCAGGTTAATTGTCATTATTCCAGTCTTCAGTGTCACATGATCTTTTAGAAATCATTTTAATATGCTGATGTGCTGCAGTAATACTTTTATTCAGCAAGGATGCATCAAATTGATCAAAAGTGACAGTAAAACATTTATAATGTTACAAAAGGTTTCTATTTTAAATAAACACTGTTCGCTGAATTTTCTATTCATTAAAGAATCTTGAAAAAAATCACAGTATTATGGTTTAAACAAAAAATATTAAGCGGCAAAAACTGATGATAACAATAAGAACCATTTGAGCACTAATAATAATTGCATAGCAAATCAGCGTATTAGAATAATTTCTGAAGGATCATGTGACACTGTAATGGCTGCTAAAAATTCACATAAGTAAATTAGTACATTTTAAAATACATTAAAATAGGAAAAAGTTATTTTAAATGACACATATTACTGTTTTTACTGTATTTTTGGTCAAATAAATACAGCCTTGATGGTATAAGATGCTTCTTTCAAAAATATTAAACAATCTACTACTTTTGACCTGTAGTACTTATATTTTAAATTAAAATAAAATAAATTGTTGGGAATACTTCTGTTTGTCAGACTTGTGTCCTGTGTTTTTCCTCCCTCATGTTTCCTTATGCCCTTATTTGGTCCTTCCAGTTTCCTGTTCTCGTTTGGTCCCCATTTAGTTCCATTAGTTTCCAGCCGTGTTTAATTACTCCTCACCTGTTTCAGTTCTTCCTCGTTTAATTTCCTAGTGTTCTTAAGCCCTGTGTTTCCTTGTCTTCAGTGTCCGCTGTTAGATCTCATTCTGACTCCCTACATGTTTGTTTCTGTATGTGTTTCTTACCTTTTTGAGTTATTTAAAGACCTCTTTGTCTCCTCGTTCCCTTGCCACGTGTAACTTGATGCTGTTATTGTTTTAAAGTAAAAAGAAACATTAAGTTTTGTTTTAGGGATCTAATATCTCATGCATCAGAGGGATCAATAAATATGACTAAACAAATTGACTCTTGCACCTGAATATACATTCAATAAATGCATTTAAAACACTCAATTTTCATTATGTCTGTATTAGATCTCATTTGATTTCCTGTGTGTTAAAAGCTGGAATTGTTTGGTACTGCAGGCTTATGTTCAGCGCATTCGTTATCTTATTTTGATTTGGTTGCATTTATATTTGCATGTACCATGTTACGTTCAGCATGCCTGTGCAGAAATTTGGATAACATGAGAGGCACTGAAGGGTGAGTCAAAATAAGATATTTGCCCTGGAGAGCAGCTCATGTAGATTGCAGCTACATTTTGGGTCATAATGCATACTGTATATGTGCTTTGTGCCCTTCTCTGAATCAGAGCACACCCCAAAGCTGATCCCAGAAGAGGGAAGCACGTATTATCATCGAGTTCAGCATTACAGAGAGCTTCTGGACTCCCTGCAGATGGATGCGTACACCCATGGCTGCATTCTCCACCCAGAGATCACAGTAGACTCCCACATCCCAGCTTACGCCACCACCCACATTCGCAGTAAGAAGGAGACTGAGCATAATAACTTAATATGAACCTTCAATTATTGTGAATTAAATGAATAGTTCATTCTAAACAAAATTGAAAATTTACTCACCCTGAGGCCATCCAAGATGTAGATGAGTTTTTTTTTCATCAGAACAGAACAGAAATTTAGCATGACATCACTTGCTCACCAATAGATCCTCTGCAGTGAATGGGTGCCATCAGAATGAGTCCAAACAGCTGGTAAAAACATCACAATAATCCACACGACTCCAGACCATCAATTAACATCTTCTGAAGTAAAAAAGCTGCATGTTTATTAGAAACAAATCAATCATTAAGGCATTTTAACTTTAAAACATTGCTTCTGGCCAAAATACCAGTCCATAATCCATAATATCACTTCCTCCAATGAAAAAGTCCATCCCCTGTAGTCCTCTCAAGGCAAAACCTACTGACATATTTGTTTAGAACTGTTTTGGACTTTTTTCCGCTTGTAAACGGTGCTTGATCTGTTCATATTTCTCTCCCAATTCAAACGGGACAGCTTTTTTCACTGGAGAAAGCAATATGGATAGAGGATTTGTATTTTAGCTGGAGGCAACGGCTTGAAAATGTTAAAAACGTCATTGTGGATATAATTATGGATTAAAAATATGCAGCTTTTTGCCTTACAAGTGGTTAATCGATGAACTGGAGTCGTTTGTATTACTTGTGGATCATTGTGATGTTTTTATCAGCTGTTTGGGCTCTCATTCTGACGGCACCCATTCACTGCAGAGGATCCACTGGTGAGGAAGTGATGTGATGCTAAATTTCTCCAAATCTGTTCAGATGAAGAAAACAAACTTATCTTGGATGACCTGAGGGCAGGGGTGTCCAAACTCGGTCCTGGAGGGCTAATCTCAGCAGGACAGTGGCCCTCCAGAAGCAGGATTGGACACCCCTAGCCTAAATGTCAGTAAATTATGAGAAAATTTCAGTTTTGGCGAACTATTCCTTTAACAGCGATTTCTGTCTTATAGCACAGATTTTAAACACGGAATCTGAACTTAAGAAACTAGCAGCAGAGAATCCTGATCTTAAAGATGCTTATATTTCAAAACAGAGACGTCTGAAAGTAAGTAAACATTCATGCAGTGTTCAGTTTCAATTATTGCTCTTTGTAGCACAGTACCCAAGACCTCAGATTATCTCAATGATTTTATTCCTTTGAGTATGTGCACTTAATTTAGATTACAATCTTGTTTACAATGCCAGGAATGTGATTGCTGAATGTCACAAAACACTGTTTGTTTGAATTTCTCAAGAGTAAATTATTTGACCATGATAATATGAAATACCTGAAGAAACTCCTGGATGAACTGGAGAATGTTCTGGACCAAGTTGAGACCGAGCTGCAGAGGAGGATTGAGGAGACACCAGGTGGGAGAATTTTTTGTTAAACAGTAAAAAAACCTTTCTTGAAACTACATAAAAACCCATGTCAGACCAACAGAAGTTGCCTAATTGTTGTCCCAACTAGTGTATTGCATTTGTAAAGAGCTCATCGTTTTTTGTTTATGTTCAACAATTTAAAAGTATATCCTGGTTGTCTTTGCTTTGTAGGACGATTGTTCCTTCACAAACAAAAATAGCATAGTTCACTTAACATGTCAAGTGTCCTATAAGATTACAGCTATCAAACAATAAATTTCTTAATAAAAATTTGCTGAACAAGAAATCATTAGTTGTCTTGACAAATGTATTGGCAGAATGAGGCATTTTGCATTTAGTGAACAAACTAATTCAAATTGAAAAAACTTAGTACAATTATGAAGACAATAGTTGAGAAAACCTAAAACGTTGCCTTGGGTTTTTAACTTTTATTTACAATTTATTTGTTATGCTGCATTGCACACGTGTTGTCAAGGAACTTTGACGCGGGAACAGCTGGTTTTATAATTTTTTAAATAATAATAATTTTAAAACTCAAAAACTCCTATCGACTCTTTTTATTGTGAATAATCAAATAAATAAATAAAATATGCATGGATGAATTGTTTACAGTAAAATCATTAAGATGCATTTAAGACATTTCATTAATACATTTCCATTTCATGCAACTTAAATTTTTTTCATGCCAAGCATTTTTAAAAATCTGGTTTCTTAACCTGTCACTTATCATCTTATCATCTTTCCAGAAGAGGGTAGTCAGCAGTCTTGGCTCTGTGGCGACTTCTTTAGCATTGCTGACGTCTCCCTCGCTGTCACCCTTCACCGCCTCAAGTTCCTGGGTCTGTCCCGTCGGTACTGGGGAAATGGGACCCGGGTCAACCTGGAGACGTATTATGAGCGTGTCCTGAACCGACCAGCTTTCCGCAGAGTTCTTGGACATGTCAACAACATCCTAATATCTGCTGTGCTGCCCACCGCATTCAGGGTGGCAAAGAAAAAGGCTCCAGCCTTTGTTGGTGCCACTTTATTGGTTGGCTTGATAGGGGGCGCCACTTACCTGGCTTTTACTTATTTTAAAAGGAGGCTTCTCATGTCTTGATACAGCTATTGGGACTCATTCAGCATTGCTCTGTCCTGACTTGTGTATGTTTATTATCACATTTGGCATGTATATACTGTACCAGTTTGATGATTGTTGCACAAGAAGCACTTTTTTGCCATAATAAGAAGCAAAGCAGTTTGAAAAATAGACAATTCATCTTTTCATTGATAGGTTCATTAAACAGACTTAAATGGCTTCAGTTCATGCTGTAGGTCCTTTATGGCCATTGTGTTTTGTGCTAAAATGTTTGTATTAATGCCTGGTCACAAATACAGTAGAAGCAATTACAGAAACAAAACTTCCTGATTTTGTCTAAGAATTTGTCTGTTCTGCGTTAGTATGTTTCATCAATCCAGTCATGCTTTTCACTTGATAAGTCAAAGGATATATAATACTACTGTATATGCAACAGTAATTTCTCTGCACAGAAAAGTCAAATATAATAAAGCATATTTCTTATGCTTATGCAAATGTCTGTTTTACAGTAATTACAGTATAGTTGTGTGTGTGTGTTCGTTCTCATATCTTTTTAGATAACTGATCAGTCTCAGACTGGTTTGTTAAATAGTTTGCCAGGTCTTTTTAGGTAAATGGAAAACCATTAGGGCTTGAAGTTATTCCACATTATTAACCAAGTCACAGTTTTCATGCAATATGGGGAGGAAAAATATATTACAAAAAATCAGAGTAGAGAGAATCAAAGTGATTAAGAGCACAGAAGAACTGTCAAACAAAGGTGTGCCTTTAGTGCCATTGTACCCTATTATTTATATCACTGAATCATATGTTACCATGAAATAAAAAGGTGGTTTACTTTGCATTATAACATTGAAAGTGTAAGTGGTGGACGAACACAAATCAAGCACATAAGAAAAATAGGCTACAGATACTCTAATAAAATATTACTACAGTAAAATTAAGTACTCCTTTTTAATTTTACTTGAGTAGAAGTACAGAAGTATTAGACTTGTAATGTTCTTAAGTAAAAAGTACTGATCAATGAACTGATACTGCTGGTCAAATATTACTCCATTATAAGTGAATGTTGTAAAGACAAATTTTTACTTAAGTAGAAGTACAGAAGTACTTGCTTTTAAAAGCACTTAAGTACCAAAAGTAAATTTCCATTTTTATGTCACCGTACTGTTTTATTATTGTTGTATGTAATACTTGCAATACCTCTGAAGGAACTTACAATACATTACGATTACTGAATACACTGACTAGCTTGTAATATTTTTGAAATAAAGGGCTTTTAGAATGGTAAAAACCTATAGAAATGAAATAAGTTCAGTTAAAGTAACAAGTTTCCAGAAAAAAATAATACTCAAGTAAAGTACAGATATGCAAAAAGTACATGTACTACCTTACTGTCCACCTCTGGGTTACTGCTACTTCATGTGTGCAAACAAGTAGAATAAAATAAAATATAATCAAAAAAATATAATGTCTAATATTATATAGTATAAAAAATTACAAAAAACAAAATGTGTGTTGACAAACAATATACTATTAAAAAAAAAGACATCACATAAGGCAAAATGTATAAAATTTTAAGAAGAATGCTATACTAGTTTGAAACTCATTTGAAACTGCTTTGGCAGCGCGGAATATAGACATGCATTAATTGTTCATTAGTAGTGAAGTAAAAGTTTCTAAAATTAAAAATACTCAGATACTTGAAAAATGCACTTAAATACAAGTAACAAATTAAAAATTATTTGTTACTGTCCAACACTGGTCCGATCTCCAAGTGATTCCCTGGGGTCACACTCTTAGGCTGATGATACATGGGGCAATGTTTTGAGCAATGTTGCCATCATCAGACAACCAGGTGAGACAGGGCCCACAACAGCCTCACCCAAATCTTCCAGGTGGCCAAGGTGTGCAATGCGCAGAGTGCAGAGCTAGAGATCGATTCAACCCTTCAGGAGGCCTTCATTTTCCCCCACCCACCCAAAGGATATACATCCTAGGATATATACCCCAACACACACACACACACACATACATGTTTGTTTCTGTGAATTGTGGGGACTTTCCATTGACTTCTATTATTTTTATACTCACCAAAGAATATTATATCGCCTAACCCAACCCTAACCCTAAACCTACCCCTTATACAGAAAACCTGTTTGCATTGTTACACTTTCAGATAAACATCATTTACTAATAATTTTTTTTTTTCCTCGTGGGGACCGCAGGCCAAAAATTTCAGGTTTTACTGTCCTTATGTACACACACACACACACACACACACACACACACTTTTCCCCACTAAATATCTTGCTGTTTGCAAGTATGGTGCCATTGATGCATGTTGTGTAAAACCACGGTCACCATGAGGTGGCAGTATTGCTATTTAAGTGTTACGACTAAAGTGGACTGAGATAATGTCAAAGAAATATTGCATTCACCCATGCCTATTCCTCATCTGACTGGACTTGACATCTTACTACAGTTGTTTAAATCTTAGCAGGTGTGTTTCAGTAACTTGGTGAAGTCCTCATCATCTTCTAAAATTTAAGACACGACTTTCCATTGAAATTAATCAGGTATCCAAATCACTTGGTGTCGGGTGTGGTTCTTATAAATATCACAGATGTCGTCATATTAATGTGTCCTGGCCAAATGTAAGATACATCTGGATGATTCACACTTAACAGAGTTCACATTTACACTAAGGCCCATTAGATTGTCATAAAACAAATGAATCTGGAAAAGCAGAGTCTCGTCTATGAATACACAAAGTGTCTTAGCAAGTATTTTATAAGCTTCAGGCTTTGTGCATGCCGCTTTTGCTGACGTGGTGCGCTTGTTTGAACCGTTTCCCATTTTGAGTGTATATTCCAAGACTAGTCTCATCTCAACATTGAAATCCAACACCACTTCTTTAGTGTCACAACACACTTGACTTGTTTGACCATAATTTGTATGAACTATTGTGTTGCTCACACAACAGTTGCTTTTAAGTAACCATAACACTTGAGGACTGTTGAATTTATACGGGTAAACCAGGTTATATTTAAATCCCTTGAAAATGGCATCATTTTCATGGAACTGGCCTTGTGTGTGGTTTATATTCACTGCAGACTGATAAACTTGTAATCAAGGGACTAATGGCTTTATAAATAAATCTGAATAAGCTTAATATTTGGCTACTTCGATTCTGTCCAAGACCAATGAACGCATCTTAAATTTGAGAGGACATCTGTCCTGCTTATCTTTAAGGAGGAGCAAAGGCTTGCCCTGCCCTCAAAGAGAGGAAAACTCTGATCTGACAGACTGTAATAAGACGAAAGAGAACCGAGGAGGAGAAAGGGAGGATTTTGGCCTGAGGTATAAGGTAAATATCGTCCCACACAGCTCAATGTGGAGTGGCAGCAATCCCGGTCTTCGAATGGGTGGGGTGGATGGAAACTTCCAAGGTGCTTTTTCTCGCCAGTCCATCTTTGCAGCCCAAGTGTCATGCAAGAGAAAGACAGGCGCTAAAGGTGGGCAGAAAATCCAGTTTCCATGGACACGCGTGATATACACTCCTGAGTGCTTCGCAAGATCCCTAGAAATATTGCTTCGTGTGGCTCTGTCTGTTGTCTGTCATTGGCACATGAATATTATGCTTGATGCTCTTACCATAGACTCACCGTTCAGCAGCCTTCTCCACTGCTATTCTCAGAATATGATGTCAGGTGTTTAAGTTACAGCTTTCATAGCGTTACTGTGAAATCTGACTTTTGGCCAAACCACATCACTGACATTCTGCCCAAGCGCTTTTACAAATGTACCAAAAATAAAAGGGTGATTAGTATCACACTGAGGTCATTTGAGTGACCTTGCCACCACTTTGGCTTTTTTTGTTATACCGGCTGCCAGTGCATGGGTGCAGCATCATTAATGTGCACTAAATACTAAAAGCCCTCTGATATTGCAGTGGGTTATGGTGGCCCAAGAGAGCCACACAATAATTAATTTTTGATAAATCAGTAAATCAGCTGAGAAATCAGTAAACCAATTAATTATATTTTTAAAAAAAAAGAAAAGAAAAAAGATCAATACAATTACTAGCAACAGATAAATGAAAAATGCAATATTCAGTTGAGCAATTAATGGATTTTTTTATTTACATTTTTAATATGTAATTATATAATTATATTTTTAATTGTAATTCAAATTTTAAATATGTGACCCAGGACCACAAAACCAGTCATGAGGTATGCATAATCTAAAACCTGAATAAATAAACATTCCGTTGATGTATGGTTTGTTAGGATCGGACAATATTTGGCCGAAATACAACTATTTGAAAATCTGGAATCTGAGGGTGCAAAAAAATCCAAATATTGAGAAATATTGAGCCTTTAAAGTTGTCTAAATTAAGTCCTTAGCAATGCATATTACTAATCAAAAATTAAGTTAGGATATATTTATGGTAGGAAATTTACGAACATGATCTTTACTTAATATACTTTTGGCATAAAAGAAAAATCGATAATTTTGACCCAATGTATTGTTGGCTATTGCTACAAATATAGCTGTGCTACTTATGACTGGTTTTGAGGTCCAGGGTCACATATGTGATAATACAATTGTTTAATTGTACTGTATTTTACTTTTTAAATATGTGATTAAAATTGTTTAATTGTATTTTTTACATTTTTATATATTATATATTTAATATAATTATATTTTTAATTGTGTTGTATTTTTACTTTTTAATATGTGATTATATAATTATATTTTAACTCTATTGCGTATTTACATTTTTAATAGTATTAATATGTTTAATTGTATTTTTATATTTTTAATATAAGTAATTATACAATTACATTTTTAGTGTATTTTTACATTTTTAATGTGATTATTTAATTGTATTTTGATTGTTTTTAACTATACTGTATTGTCATGTTATTTAATAACATCTGGTGCAATGATTGACGGCTGCAGATTAAGCCCCGCCCCCTCAGTGGGAAATTGATAAAAAGAACAATTATAAATCACTTTTCAATAAATAATTTCATTATTTTGCTTTTTTTTTTTTTTGCATTTTTTTTTTGCATTATTTTATTGATGTCTTTATAAATTAAATGCTTTTGATTATCAAATAGTTTATTCTTTTTATATATTCATCCGCATGTTTATCATTTCTCAACTGATTTATCCATTTCTCAGCTGATTTATTGATTTATAAAATGAAAATGTTTTGCAGTCACATTTGGTGCCGTTACACATTCTCCTCAGACTTAAGGAGAAAGACCATTTCTCTCAAATGTGTTGGCCCATCAAAAGCCATTCTCAGAAAACAGCCTGTCTTCCCGAAATGTCTTTCAGGGATGTTTTATGGTATTGACTGATTGGGCTGCTTGGATCCCAGGCTGTTGACACGAGTGTTAGAATGGCCCCCCTGCAAGTTTGAACATCGTAACTTCCTGATGAAACCTGCTGCAAACATCCATCTGTTCATGTGCTCCTCAAATGTTTAAACAAGCACTGCATGAATACAAGCACAGTCACCGCTGCTGGGTCTCTGCACTGTAAAGCCTACTTACTGAGACTGTCTCAGCCAAGCAAAGCATACCAACTCATTTTACACCCTTAATTAATTTTCTGAATGTGGAGAAATGAACTTGTTGCCTCCACAGCAAAAAGGCACTGCTTCAGTTGGGACTGTATGATCCCGCCTCATTGTTTTAAAATACCAGCTCTCTTTAGTGAAAATTACATGTTATATAAAGCCAATATTTGGGACCACACATCATTGTTGGTAGATATTCAGGCTTTTGTCCTTTCTTGCTGACAAGAGGCAAAATTCTTAACATAACTACAGCTGGAAATTGGGCAGTTTTTGTCCAAACTGTCACAAGCAATGAAATACTACGTATTTTAAATGTCTAGAAATTTCAGAAATGAAACCATTACCATAAAACATCTTTTCTCATTTAAATGAGAGAGTAAAACCACATTTACTGTAGGCCTGCTTGAAATCTTATTTACAGATGCTCAGTTTTGTAGTGCTTTTGAACCAGTCACATGAGCCATAAATGTCATGTGACTAAACACATGTAGCGGCAGGAAAATGACCCCTAAGGGTTTATGAAGGAACTGCAAGGGTTTGTACGTTTGTTTTATTTTACTGTATACTGAATTATTGGTTTGTGTAAAAAAAAGTGTAAAATAATAGTACAATACTGTATTATGTGTAAACAACGAATACTGTAATACTAGTTTATTCATTTTAAAAAAGTATCATAATTTAAAATTACGATAGGTAATAATTATTTACAATTTTTTAAAATGTGTATACAGTATTAGCAACTGCAAAAAGAAAATAACAATAGAATATGTGACCCTGGACCACAAAACCAGCCTTAAGTATATTATATAGTATAGTATAGTCGCTGGGGTATATTTGTAGCAATAGCCAAAAATACACTGTATGGGTCAAAATGATAGATTTTCCTTTTATGCCAAAAATCATTATTATATTAAGTAAAGATCATATTCCATGAAGATATTTTGCAAATTTACTACTGTAAATATATCAAAACGTCGTTTTTGATTGGTAATATGCATTGCTAAGAATTCATTTGGACAACTTTAAAGGCGATTTTCTCAATATTTTGATTTTTTTTGCACACTCAGATTCCAGATTTTCAAATAGGTGTATCTCGGCCAAATATTGTCCGATCCTAACAAACCATACATCAATGGAAAGCTTTCAGATGATATATAAATCTCAATTTCGAAACATTGACACTTAAGACTGGTTTTGTGGTCCAGGGTCACATATAAATATTTTGAATTCTCATATACAAACATTCATGGTCCAACAAAATTCATTGTATTTCAAAAGGTTAGCACTACTTAAAAAATGCATGTCAAATTTGTCACATTTAGATTTGCAAGTTATTATCTAATTTGAAAGGACAGTATTTGTCTGGTATGATGGACATTCTTTTCTCAAATGCTCTCAAATCTGTGTATTGTGAGGCTGCTTTGAGCCAAGCCAGCGCATCTGGTCTCATGCTCTGTTTGGGTCTCTGTGTCTCCTCTCACCAGCCTGTGAATACTCATGTGTTTGCTACACAAATATGCCAAGACCATCAGTGTCCAACAGCTTTGATCTATAGCAGCTCAGGCCATCACAGGCCTTGGGTAGATACTTAAACATGCAAATGTGAACTCAACTTCCAAATGAATGCAAAGGCTTTTCATAATGACTGCAAATAATACATTTACGTTTATGCATTTAGCAGCCGCTTTTATCCAAAGCGACTTACATTGCATTCAAGTTACAGTTTTACATTTTTATCAGCTCTTACATTTTAATACACAAGAGCTGGCTTTAAAGTACAATCATATACTGTAGATAGGACAAATTTTGCACTGAAATGTCAATGTCACACTCATTTCATATAAATAGAAAATGCTTTATCATTTTCTGTTACATGCTTTGCCATGAACTTACAGGATGACCTTTTGATCCCAGACCAAATCCTGCCAAGGTCCTCACAGTCGAGTCCACACTTCGGGAATGTAATGAGTTACCATCAGTGTGAACTTGGCAAAATGGCAGATAGCCAGTGCACATGAGTGCCTTTCAAAATCATAAAATGATAAATGGAACACGCTTATGTACTTCACAGACACGTGTAAGCAAGGGTCATCGCAACTCTGGAAGATAGAGAGTTCACATAATGTCAACCATTTGGGACAGGACCTTTGAAAAGCAGGTTACATGATTGTCAAATACACTTTAAGTTTACGGTGTGACAACAGTGTTATTTTAGTATTATTTCTATACTATTATTGTATGATATATACTATTACAGTCAGGGCCGTCCTTTGGAGCGGTGCAACTGGTGCGGTCGCACCGGGCCCCGCGACGAACGGACCGAGGGGGACCCAACCCCCCCCCCCCGAAACGCAGTTGTGAACGAACCGAGGGGGGCCCCGCTCCCTACCTCGCACTGCCCCCCGCGTCAGCCAGGAATGGCCCTGATTACAGTATATAGCCTGATCACACCGAGGATGATAACTACAATGGTAAAGCTACATTTTTAAAAATCATTCTGAATTTTATGAGAACAGTGATGTTTACACCAAAACTGTAACAATAACAACACAAAGATTCCACAATATTGTTGGAATCACTTTCAGAATGATTTTTACAGCTAATGAACGATAAAAACATTGATTGATAAACAATAAAGCCGATCAAATAATAACTCGACATTAAAAAAAGCAGCAATGACAAAACTGTGCATGCACTTATAACAAACTAAATGTTTTTGTGTGGATGCAGGATGCTAATATAGTTAACGTTATAGCTATCTTTATAGTTATCGTTCTTTGTGTGAATGAGTCTTTAGATTTATTTTACATTTTCAGTTTTAATTTTAATTTTAGTTTAATTTTGTTATGTGCTTTTATACAGAGCCCCACACACGACATGGAGGGGGGGAAAAAAAGAAGTAAAACGTGTGCACAACGTATTCATTCATTCCCTCGTTTTACTAAATCGTGCCTCGTTAAATTGTGTGTATAATAATTTGTTCGATTTGATTCAACTAAAACGTGGCCACAAGTTAGCAATGTTGTGCGCACAACTTACTTAAAACGAGGAAACAAATTATGTAGTGCACACAATTTAGTAAAACGAGGGAAGGAATTATGTAGTGCGCACAATTTAGTAAAACGAGGGAACAAATTATTATATTGTGCACACGATTATTTATTTATTTTTTATTAACTTTAATTTATTTATATTTCAGTAATTTTAGTCATTCATCTATTTTTATTTCAGTTAGTTCCACTGCAAATTTTCTAATTTTAGTAAACATTTTTCATCTAATAATTGTATTTTCTTTTGATTTCAGCTTTATTTAAACTAACGAAAACAAGTTTAATAGTTTTACTTTTAGTATACAAAAACAATTCTGGTCATTTCTAGGTCACTATACTGGAACTGCAAAATGCAAAACTGCAAAAATAATGACTATAATAATTCAAACAGTTTTTATGAAAGCTGGTCGTACAAACAGATAGAGCCAGCGTTAACTCATGCCACAGGTTCAGCCAATGTTTCCGTGTCAGACTGAAAGTGTTGATTTTCTGACCCAAGTCATCCATAAAGGGAAAAATATTTGAGGTAAAAGCTATGAACCGAGAAACCTATTTTGGCTCAGAAAATATTAATATTGCTCTTCGTCACACATATAAATGAATTATAAATCCATACATTTGCCATTCTTCCCACAAGGATTGGCTTTTTTTGCAAAGCTTAGTGTCAGTAGACTGCACATGAGATAATATAACAGTATGGTGTATCCTGGTACAAATGACTGGGGGTCAAGGGTCATTTCAAATATGAAAGCAGAGTTTATAAGACGTGTTCCCATGATCCCCATTATCATATACAGATACACATATGAACAGAGTCTTGTGTCCAGCCTCAAAAAGATGGGGAAGTATACACTGCTGTCACAACACAGTAAATCACAGCATTAAAAACATGCATTTCACATGGGACTCAAAGAGTTGAGCTGCAGTGCTAGGTAGAATTCAGCCAGGCCCAGTGCTGTTTGCATTCTGACAGCCGAGCTCAAACACAGGCAAGTGTTAAAACAAGCCACTCAGGTGTCTGCAGTGTGGTAAACATGGTAACGTTCTGCTGTTTTTTAAACATAAGCATTTTGGATTCCAGAAACCCTAAAAGATTAGGCTATAGAGTTAAGGAAATGGTCCAAATTGACAAAAATTTAAAAATTATTTGGTTACAGTGCACAGCTGAATGCATTCTGGAGGGTTTCAGAGAAGAAATTTGCATTCATTTTTCTTTTTCTTCTTCTGATTATTATTATTTTTGTACAATATTATTTGAGAAGTGGGATTACAGATGGCTGAATGCTATTTTATGCATAATTCCCGTTATAATGTTTGTCTATGCATATTCCTGTTACACAGTTATAACAGGAATCAATTTCAACATTTTGAAAATCTAAAAATAATAAAAATGATAAATGATAGAAAAATAATAAAAGATAATTTGCAATAAAAAAAAAAAAAATATATATATATATATACACAGTATAAAGTATGTATTAAGATATTAAGATATATATATATATATATATATATATATTACACATATTAATAATATTTTATTATTTTATATGTGCTGATTGGTGCTCAATCATTATGGATGCTCAGTTATTATTAATAATTTGTATTATCAATGTTAATAATAGAAAGTTGAAAGTTAAAAAGAACATTCTTTTTAAAAATAGAATCTTTTGTAATATTATAAATGTCTTCACTGTCACTTTTGACCAATTTAATATGCTTGCATGCTTGCTGAATAAAAGCATTACTTTTATTAAATAAATAAATAAACACCCACAAAAATAAACAAACACATTTATGTATAGAAATCATTCAACGTATTTAATGATTTCCAGACTTTAAGTTTGAACGTGCTTTCTTGTTTAAACATGCTCAGACAAAAAAACAAAAAAAACATGTGTGTTTAGATGAATGCAGTTCACTGGATGTATTCCTAGAAAAGTGACCCTCCTGCCAGAGCTTTTCAAGAAACACATTTTAATTAGTAAACACTACCTGGTAATAAGGCCAGCTGACTTTTCTGGTTAATTGCAGATTTTGGTCCTGTTTGAGGTCCTCTTTGGTCTGAAAAGACAAATACAGTTTGATCGGGCCACAGCCAAAGATAACAGCAGCCATGGTTTCTTGGCCAACCTGTGCTTGTGTGCTTGGCTCACTGCTGCATTTGGCAGGAGACCACTGACTTTCATGGGCCTATTACTATGATCTCTATCAGCCACTAATAATGCTAATGACCATGAGGGGGCCTGCTTCATATCAAACACACACAGTCATGTAAATAGGCCAAGAGGGAAACTTGTGAACATGCTGAACCAGAAACAGTGTTAGTGATCCATCAAGAAATAATAGAATTTATAATCAAGAAATAAAAGAAAGAATAAGCAAGTATTTTTTCAGAAATACATCATTCCATCAACAATAAAAAAAATCGAATTATTTTAATTAAAATTATTTTAACTATTCATGATCTTGATCTTTGCAAAATACATAAATAAATAAAGCATCAAAAATGATATACCATATATCACATCACATCAATATCGTTGTGCAGTTAAAACATCTTTCAGCAAAATATATTTCATATACAGTGAGGAAAATAAGTATTTGAACACCCTGCTATTTTGCAAGTTCTCCCACTTAGAAATCATGGAGGGGTCTGAAATTGTCATCGAGGTGCATGTCCACTGTGAGAGACATAATCTAAAAAAAATCCAGAAATCACAATGTATGATTTTTAACTATTTATTTGTATGATACAGCTGCAAATAAGTATTTGAACACCTGAGAAAATCAATGTTAATATTTGGTACAGTAGCCTTTGTTTGCAATTACAGAGGTCAACGTTTCCTGTAGTTTTTCACCAGGTTTGCACACACTGCAGGAGGGATTTTGGCCCACTCCTCCACACAGATCTTCTCTAGATCAGTCAGGTTTCTGGCCTGTCGCTGAGAAACACGGAGTTTGAGCTTCCTCCAAAGATTCTCTATTGGGTTTAGGTCTGGAGACTGGCTCGGCCACACCAGAACCTTGATATGCTTCTTACAGAGCCACTCCTTGGTTATCCTGGCTGTGTGCTTCGGGTCATTGTCATGTTGGAAGACCCAGCCTCGACCCATCTTCAATGCTCTAACTGAGGGAAGGAGGTTGTTCCCCAAAATCTCGCAATACATGGCCCCGGTCATCCTCTCCTTAATACAGTGCAGTCGCCCTGTCCCATGTGCAGAAAAACCCCCAAAGCATGATGCTACCACCCCATGCTTCACAGTAGGGATGGTGTTCTTGGGATGGTACTCATCATTCTTCTTCCTCCAAACACGTTTAGTGGAATTATGACCAAAAGTTCTATTTTGGTCTCATCTGACCACATGACTTTCTCCCATGACTCCTCTGGATCATCCAAATGGTCATTGGCAAACTTAAGTCGGGCTGGACATGTGCTGGTTTAAGCAGGGGAACCTTCCGTGCCATGCATGATTTCAAACCATGACGTCTTAGTGTATTACCAACAGTAACCTTGGAAACGGTGGTCCCAGCTCTTTTCAGGTCATTGACCAGCTCCTCCCGTGTAGTTCTGGGCTGATTTCTCACCTTTCTTAGGATCATTGAGACCCCACGGTGAGATCTTGCATGGAGCCCCAGTCCGAGGGAGATTGACAGTCATGTTTAGCTTCTTCCATTTTCTAATGATTGCTCCAACAGTGGACCTTTTTCACCAAGCTGCTTGGCAATTTCCCGTAGCCCTTTCCAGCCTTGTGGAGGTGTACAATTTTGTCTCTAGTGTCTTTGGACAGCTCTTTGGTCTTGGCCATGTTAGTAGTTGGATTCTTACTGATTGTATGGGGTGGACAGGTGTCTTTATGCAGCTAACGACCTCAAACAGGTGCATCTAATTTAGGATAATAAATGGAGTGGAGGTGGACATTTTAAAGGCAGACTAACAGGTCTTTGAGGGTCAGAATTCTAGCTGATAGACAGGTGTTCAAATACTTATTTGCAGCTGTATCATACAAATAAATAGTTAAAAATCATACATTGTGATTTCTGGACTTTTTTTTTTAGATTATGTCTCTCACAGTGGACATGCACCTACGATGACAATTTCAGACCCCTCCATGATTTCTAAGTGGGAGAACTTGCAAAATAGCAGGGTGTTCAAATACTTATTTTCCTCACTGTATATATATATATATATATATATATATATATATATAGCCTACTGGTTCAACCTTAAACCAATGGTGTGAGTTTGGGGTGGGACCATATGTGTGTCCAACCATTTTAGCTTTAAACAGTTTGGTATATTCCTTTGGGGAACAAGCATTAACAATAATTCATTGTAATACACATCATCTATTAAATGAGATGGCAGGAAGGTTTATTGACATAAAGAATTCACTGAGGATCTCTGTTTTCTCAGCACGGGCCAAAACCGTTGCTTTGGCAAACTCAAAACCAAGCTATTTTCCACTGTTTAATTTCCAGTGTTTAATTTTTAAACTAAACGCTAACAAGCCACACTCATCAGCTACAAATCTACTCAATATAAACTCGACTGTTTCAGCAGCTTTCACTGTCCCTCACACGTCAACAGCGCCTGTGTCATTTACCTTTACATTTATAGTATTTTCTTGGCAGGCGCTTTCTTACCAAAGACGATACGAGAATATTTTGGTTTGTGAATACTTTATTTACTAGCTATGAATAAAAATCAAGCACAATCTACATAGTGCACATACAGTAATAATACAGCATCAAAGTAATCATGGTGCTATACTTTACTTTTCAGAAGAATCGCATTTTTGAGGTTCTATTGTATATGAGTGTGTACTTCTATTATATCTTTGTGTTCTGAAGATGAACAAAGGTCTTACGGGTTTGGAAAGACATGAGGGTAAGTAGTTAATGACAGAATCATCAGAATCCCTTTAAAATCACATATAGTTCAAATATTTACAATAAAAAGTTAAAATAAAGTTCACCAAACAATGGAAAATTGCTTAAAATGTAATCAACCTCAGGACATCCAAGAAGTAGAGAACTTTGTTTCTTCATCAGAATGGATTTAATTTAGCATAACATCACTTGCTCACCAGTGAATGGGTGCCATCAGAAAGAGAGTCTCCAGTCCATCAGTTAACATCTTGTGAAGTAAAAAGCTGTGTGATTGTAAGAAACAAATCCATTTTAAGGCGTTTCAACTTCTGGCCAAAATAGAGTCCATAATCCATCCCTCAGTTGTCGTCTTACATCAAAATCCACATATATTAGAACTGTGTTTGCTTGTAAATGATGCTTGATCTCCTGATTCAGATGGGGTGACTTTTCACTGGAGAAAGTAATATTATGGATAGAGGACTTTAACTATTTTAACTGTAAGCCAAAACAACATCTGGAATCGTGTGGATTATTGTTATGTTTTTACCAGTTGTTTGGACTCTCATTCTGATGGCACCCATTCACTGGAGGATCCTCTAGTGAGCATGTAATGAAATCTGTCGAGATGAAGAAACAAACTCATCTTAGATGGCCTGAGGATGAGTACATTTTCAGCAAATTTTTGGGTGAGCTGTTCCTTCAAAGTCTTTGTTTCAGAGAACCTGGCTTATTCACAAAAAGCAGAAGAAACTCTTTGCAAACATCACGGTGATAAAGCCCTGCAGACATCTCAGCTGTGCACGTGCATTTAAATCACGCTGACAGGATGTAGTCCGAGAGAAAAAGAGTTTTGCTATCTTAAAATCACGCCAGATGTATCAGCTTCATGGGTCACTGCAGAAAATGGAAATTTAACAAAGGTGTTTAATAGATGTTTGGCTTGGCTGTACAGTATGCAGCATCCTGGAGTTCATTAGATAATGCAGGTGAGTGGAGGTCTGGCATAGCTGTTGATAGCTCTCACCCCGCCGAGCTCGAGTGTTTGCGTAATGAGGATAAACTTCTGGCCAGAGTCGGTGTGAACAGTCACTGTGGTCATGGAAACCCCGTTTTACATTATATTACTGGCTCTGAATGCAGCTGTTTATTGTCTTTAATTCAGACGTTAGATAAGCCACATGATTCATATTGGTTTCTCAAGAATAAAATGTCCACAGTGGTGACCTCTTACCAGAACATCTTGGATACACTTCAGTCTCTCTTAATTTATGCTAGTATGGTAAAAGTTGAGTGTTTTTCCTCATTTATTTTGCACTTTAAAGTGCCCTCGTCATTTCTCCTACCTTTCTACTCTTCCAGCTGAAATCTCTTGAAAACCATATTTCAGAACAAATACTGTCTCCACTCTCCCATCTGGCATGGAGTCGTATGGAACCGAGGGATTCCTGCACAAATGACAAGGCACAAAGGATTCAGAGAGGTTGAATTGCAGACTCAGTGAGATACTGTGGTCATGCATTCTTGCAGGCACATTGTGGGTATGTGCTCTGACAGCCTCATATAAACTGTCACCATATACCATAGAAACAGTACATTCTGCACCATAATACACATCATCAGCCAATCCAGAGAGATATTGAGCATGGAATGTGCCTCGGATGGTGTGAGATGTTAACAGTGGGATATTTTCAGTTTTCACGTCCATATTCTTCTGCCAAAAACAAAGTTTAGGCATTTGCTGCTAGCAATGGCAAATTACAAACTGTACTTCTTTACATAATCAAAAACTAGATTATTGCTTATTCTTTATAAACAGGTATGGCAGTTTCTGAAAAGTCAATGATACGCTGTGAAATAAAGCTACACTGAAAAAAGTGAAAGTTAACTTAACTTAAAAAAATTGAGGAAACCCGTTGCCTTAAAATTATTAAGTACATAATAATTAAAAAAAAAATTAAGTGAACTTGACAATTCAATTAACTTATTTTTTTAAATTATCATTTACTAATTTTTTAAAGTTAAGTCAATTTATCACTTTTTACAGTGTATTAGCTATAATTAGGAAATTATTTAATTTGGTTGCAGAACATCCCAGTCATATTAGTATTCAATACAGTTTTCCATTTTCCGTTCTTCGCACACGGCCTTCACGTGGAGTTGGAAATATCATATTTAGGCTACAGTTTTGAGTTGAAGCTTTTTAAATGATACTTGAGCTTATAAGAAACAACATTAAAGGGCAGTTCATTTCAGATTTTGTTGCTGATTTGAAATATCTTAATTTAATTGCAAGTTCAGCGAGCAGTTTTTGAGATTTCAGGATTCCCCCATTCATTTAGATAGGACTTGGTCTTGTTTGAACTGCCCGGAGGTGTTGCAAATATGGCCACCGAGTGAACAGACTTTGGTTTAACTACTTAGATCTTACCCTGCACTCAGTAAAGCACACCTTCTTTGATTTAATTGGCCATCTCAAACTTCTTGAAATCGACAAGCACTGTTATACTGCTGTGGCAGACCATTCAAAAAATTTTACTTTTAAATCAATTTTGGTAATGGACCGCAACAGAGCAGCATAAAAAATATCAAGTTTCTCAGTCAAAATGTATATGTTGTCAACTGTTGCACAATATGGCTCATTACCATAACTGGTTACTGTTTTATCTCAGTTTATCTAGACCTGCCAAGAATGACTGCTGTTTGAAAATTCAGTGTTTCAAACAATAAGCTACAAAAAAGTGCAGGTGGTGCGCATTTAAAGGTCATCTAGTTAGAATAGGATATCATATCTTACATAAAATCAGTTCACAAAGACCATTAGGTCTCGAATTAACAAATCTATCAGCTCTTTTTTCCCCAAAGTGAAAAAAAAAAAAAAAAACCTCAAATTGCCACTCTCATGCCAAGGTCTTGTGACACTTGGATGGAAAATATTACTGTGTTAATTTAATTCACAGTGGGAAAATACATGAACTCAATACCCTCTTGTTTATTTACAGCTTTAAGGTTTTAGTGTTTACACTTCCCAACTCCAATAAACAAGACGGACCACAGCCACATTGCCATGCGTCTGGCTCAAGACCTCACAGCCAAAGCCAAAAATGAGTTTTGAGTCTGTGAATAGCCTCTTCATTCTCTCCACTTGTGCAAGGATTTAACATTTTCTGAAGTGGGAAATGCAGCCTAAACTCCCATCATGCAATGCTAGCAGTATTATTTGTTTGCAATGTTTATCATAGCTAATTGAGAAAGCCTTTATCAACAAACTGACCACAAATAGCATCCAGAGGCATGTCTATTACAATTGCTTTTGGCCTAGTAAAACTCAGACAAGAAAATTGGTCTACTGAGACTTGTTAATCACCTTTTTCAGATACAAAGATAATGTCCAGGCTTTCCTTTGGTGATCACATTAATCATAACCAGCAGAACATAATCTTGGAAAAAGCAAAATGGCTTGATAATGGATAATAAAATAAACTCTTCCCCAAATGAACAGTTCAAAAGTATTCAGAAAATAACATGCTACTGCCCACAAGACTTTAGACAGTTATTATTCCTTAAAAAATAGTTGAATGTTGGGTTGGAAAGATTAATGGATATCTGTAGGGCATAATAAGGATTGTACCGTTCCATCCAAACACTTATTAATTAGGTTAATATCATCAAAAGAGGACACAATGGGAATATAACATTCAGATCACAATTAACTGTATTTAGGCTTTTGGTGCACTGAAGATATCCAGATAACAGATATGTTTGTAGGCTGGAAGGACGGGATAACATTGAGAAATAAGTCCTGGATGACCATTTAGTCTGGCGTTTACTTAAGAAATCTCGTGAATCAAACAACATCAGTCCATTTATCATTAGGATCTACTTGCATTCGCAAGAAAAACTCCCCAAACATCAACAGTGGGAGTGTGACCTAATTTATTACAATTGAACATTTTCACTGGGTTTTGGAAACGTGTTAACGTCTTCAGAGAGCTTTAGTGTGAACTTCTCCATGCTACATGCACTGAGAGGATGTGTATTTGTGTAACTGCATGAATGAAACCAAAATGTTATGCTTCATCCATTTTAGAGCCTAAGTCTTTGTGGCAGCTTGCGTCACAGGCTCCCCAAGAATAACAGATATGTTGCATTTTGGGATTGATATCAATCAGTACCATTGTTTTGTTTTTTGTTTTTTTGGTAAATGTTACCATTATGAAATAATCTTAAATCATCTTAAATTTGGGGTCAGTAACAGTAACTGTTTTAAGAAAGTAGTGGATTAAATTGTTTAAAAGTGTTTGGATAAACATTTACAAATTTACAGAATATTTCTGTTTGAAATAAATGCTGTTCTTTTGACATTTCTATTCATCAAAGAATCCTGGCAAAAATCTATCACAGTTTCCGCAAAATACTAAGCAGCACAACTGTTTTCAACATTTATAATAATAGAAAATGTTACTTGAGCAGAAAATCAGCATATTAGAATGATTCTGAAGGATCGTGTGACACTGGTTGCTGATAATTCAGCTTTGCCATCAGGAATAAATTACATTTGAAAATATTTAAAACGGTTATTTTAAATTGTAATAATATACTGCACTATATTACTGTTTTCTCTTTATTTTTGATCAAATAAGTGCACACTTTGTGAGCATAAGAGACTTCTTTCAAAAACATTTGAAAAATCGTACAAACTTGTATGCATTTAATTTACACGGAAAATACAAACTGAAAAAAATAGCTATACTTTATGTTTCTGTCCATTTAAGAATTTGCCTGACATACATTAATACTGTTAAAGTCTACTGTTGTTATGTTAATGCAGGTTTAGCTACCGTTTTGGGGCCACGACTGGTTTTCTCATCATCTGTAGCATGGACGGGCTCCCCGTGGGGTGAGAACAAGCCTCATAGGTACGTCTTGGATAAAACAACTTTTTTTTTTGTCAATGTCTTTACCACAGCCACAAGAAGATGCCCTTGCTGCAGACAAGTATTGTAAATAAATACCTCAAAAAGCTTTTTTTTTCACATGTATGCATTCATAATGATAGTATTTATCCAATAATCTTCGTCATTGACCCCACAGATGTTGGTCACTCATGTCAGCTGATGAAAGTGGTCTTGAATGAATGGAATGTTTTTTTGGGGAGGTTAATAGAATGTTCTTTCAGCGTTTTACGTCACTACCACCCACAGTTTTCCTCAACATATGGACGGGTAATATAAGTGTTTCCCTGTCTGCCTCTTGATGACAAGGGTCAATTCATTGACACTCACTTCTTAAAAATCACATGACTACATCCCAAACAATGGCGTAGCCTTGCAATAACAACACTGGAAAAAAAAAATCTAGCATGCAGACATTAAATTGAATTTGACCAGGCAAGGTAAAAGTTTGATTTGGCAAGATGGGAAACTAATTGTTGATTTGGAAGGATGCACAATGTTACATAAGCGGTTGTAGAGTAGACATACTTTACTTTTTTCAAATTGGCTTGAATAAGATACCATATTGATATTTTATCATGGCTAAAGACTGACCTTTTCTATATTGCATATGGGTCCTAACATTCTTTCTCTGCTCCTGTCAGTGGAAATAGACTAATGGATGTGCGCTCTATGCACGATAAAATCACAAGCCAAATTTTGGAAATATCCAGTTTTAAGAAATATGAAATGATCAGAGTATACACAAGTCCTCCCATACTACTCAATTTCAGTTGTTAATTGTGGGAAAAGAAAAGTAAGCTTAATTGGATAATCTGTTTTACATATGATATCCATTGCTGTTAGAAGTAAAGCAGTCCTGCTGAGCAGATCATCAAACAAGCACAAGCCTCCATCACCAGGTGCCAGTAAAAATAAAGACTCGTCAGGCAATATAGCCTATGTTAAATGCCACTAGGGCTGTAGAAGCACATTCTTATGCATTTATCTCAGAGCTAAAGCAGAGCTGCATTACCTTAGGTTTTCAAAATCATGATTTATGGTACACTGCCAGTTAAAAGTATGAGCACTTGACTAAATTTATGCTTCTCAGGATGCTAAAAAGATCAAAAGATTGATATAAACTGTCTATGAATAAGATATATTTAAAAAAATAAAAAATAAAAAAATTCACAGGGGAACTCCATTAATATGGTTTAAAACCCATCCAGGTTATAGATACCTCATGAATATTTTTCAGAGCTTTGGTAAAGCTAAAATAAAAAAATTGCTTTAACATTGCTTCATTTGTGTGTTTCACAGTTTGCTATTACTTCTTAGTTAGTTATTGATTTGACTGTTATTACAGTACTAATACACTATTAAATGTAATATTGCAATATCATTTATAAATATACAGTTTGCTTATACAGTAGGATCACCACTTGCAGGCCAACTTATGGTCAACAGGTCTGTATGAATGTATGATTTCATTTTATTGTATTTTTTTCCCACTGTGAAAAGTGAATGTGTCATTCTATGGCATGAAAAAAGAAAGAAAAGAAATTATAAATGAAAGAAACACCTAACAGAAGTCTTTTCAAAATGGCAAGTTATCAAAAAAATTCGTCACACCACCATTGCGAATTCAAATGATTTAAGCAGTTATTTTTAAAAGGAAATTCTTCAAAAACTATGCAACGGATTAGAATTTTCCAACCTATACGCCAACGTCATGTGCCATTTTCAACAAGACATGCTTTATAAAGTGATCGTTGGTATATCTGATATATTGCACATTCAACTAAACATCCCACTAAAATTGTCTTTTTATGTTAAATTTATATGTGTGGATCACAACCTGGAAAAATATATCTGCAAAACAATGGCAAAGACAAATACCAAAGGTGCCATTACAACATGAAGTAGTACGACAAGCTTGTGCCGTCTGTCTTTTTATACAGCTTACAGGTGCACTAATTCATTCTTTCCACTTGAAACTGTTTTACACTGAAAGGACTGACTTGTACTTTTAACAAATATGTTTACAAATGTATGGTGGCTGCCATGTTGAGATCATATGACCAGTCAAACACACTTTCAGTTGTTGAATCAATTCATTATAGGTAAAAAATACATCTGCAAATGGAGTGTTTCAAGGGCTGCATTCCACCTCATTTTTTATGCCCTTTCCTCACTAACTTCCCTCTGTCTCATTGACTCTGATGTACGTCATTGATTATGTTGCACGAGTGCCCACTACTAATTGGAACACCCTATAATCTGCTATAAAGATTTATTATTTACATTCCCCCCTTACAAATTAGTTTGATGCAGCATTCTATAGAGGTATGCTTGGGATATTTTAAATATCTTACAAATAATTTCATATATCATAGTGTTGCATTGTGATATATGGAGCTGCCTGGAGTGTATGAAGTAGACTTGCTCCCTTGGTCAAAATCGAGGAGTCAAGGGTCGCCCATATAAACTTCCCTCGTCCACTTCACAATGTGGAACGCACTCATAATGCAAGTGGGGATTCCCCTGAGGGAAAGTGTTTATGAAAGATTGCAAGTGTGTCTACAAACAAAGTGGAACGCAGGCTAAAACTGCTTTGGTAACATTTTTACTGCAGTGCTGCCTCCACACCAGTAGGTGTCACTGTAAAGTCCAAGACCACTGCTGTATTGGTTGTTAATAAATGTAAATAAGAGCCAGCAATCATCTGTTGAGACATGGGAATTTATTCAGTGCAATGTTCATAGTACATGCTAGCCATTTTACTTCGGTTACAATCATTATTGAGGTGCATTATGGGATTGAACGAGTGCGCTTAATCATGTAAACTATTGTTTCAGACACCTACAATTGGCTGTCCCCTTATTACTAGACATTATTATCCCTAACAATAATAAATGGCATGCAATATTCAAATATCATCTCTAAATAACTTGTTTAAGAATATGTGTAATTAACGATCTCTATGATAAATTAACTAAATCCTCTCCCACTATATAAATTACATAGCTGCTGATGCAATTAGGCTATTGGAGATACTTGTTGTTCATGAAATCTCTTTTGTGACGTTCATCCTTTTCTGAGTTTGTTTATTTAATGACTAAAGGTTTCAAGAAACGGTTTGTTCGCCATTATGTAGTTGGTCATCACAACGTGAACCCTCATACAACAAATCATAGACCAGAAAGTGTTCAGTCACATTAGAGGTTTCCCAAATGATGACAGAGTTCTCTTATCTTTGTTAACTGATGAAATGTTTTGCTTTACTACTATTTTTACCATGTTTGGAGCCTTGGAGTCTGCTTTTCCTGGCTCCAACTCCAAGTCACTACAGTTACTGAGGTTTATTTGACGATGGGAATGAGTTCAGAGAGATCTCTCCCCAGACTGTTCTGTTTGTGTTAATGTCATTGAGGGAAATGGCTTCTCCAGTGCATTTAAAGCGATGTTAGGTAGGTTTTCTCTCAGGTACCTCAGTCCTTGTGTTAATGATGCATATGTGTTAATGCAGATTAACTTCTTTATTATATATATATTTTTTATTTTTTTTATTTCAGCTTTATTTCAATTAACAAAAATTATAGTATTAGTTTTGGTTAACAATGACAACAATGGTATATCGCACTGTATACTGTATGAATATATAGGGTCACCACTTGCAGGCCAACTTGTGGTCAACAGGTCATGTTTTTCAAAATATCTACAACATCCTTATTATAACATACAGGTTCATGACGAAACAAGTCATTAACTGTGAATTTCTGTGTATTTCTTTTAGTGTGGTTCCATCTGGATTTACTATGGTGATGGTGATGTTCAGGGTCATAGGTCAGCTAAAGGTTTGTCATTCTAAGAGATACATCAGGGTCCCAGCTTTCTGGAAGGGAGAAAAAACTGCACAAGGAGTAAAAGGTGACCTCACAGAGACAACTAAAGTGTGTCATCAACATTTAAAACCCACTATTTAACCAGTAAAATATTGATACAGTGCAGTTTTAGGTCTATAGTATAAAATGCTAACATAGTTTTGGTCGGAGTCATGTTTCAGCTTCAGATATGGCCCTGACCACCAAAAACTAACTTCAGAGACTGCAGATACCTATTTATTTTATGATAACTGGTAGATACCACTGGCTCCAATGTGTAGGAAAAAAACATCTATAACAGATCATATATTTTTTTCTCTGTGCATTTTCACTGTATTCAGAACACCTGTATAATATACACCTATATCAATGTCAAATGCAGAAACATTAATTCATGCGTTCATGACCCCGAGGCTAGATTATTGCAATGCTTTATTGGGTGGTTGTTCTGCACGCTTAATAAACAAACTCCAGCTGGTTCAAAAATGCAGCAGCTAGAGTTCTTACTAGAACCAGGAAGTATGACCACATTAGCCTGGTTCTGTCAACACTGCACTGGCTCCCTATTAAACTTCGTATTTTAAAATCTTGCTAATTGGTTATAAAGCCCTGAATGGTTTAGCATCTCAGTACTTGAGCGAGCTCTTATCGCATTATAGTCCTCCACATCTTCTGCATTATCAAAACTCTGGCAATTTGATAATACCTAGAATATCATAATCAACTGGGCGGCAGATCCTTTTCCTATTTCGTGCCCAAACTCTGGAATAATCTACCTAACACTGTTCGGGAGGCAGACACACTCTGTCAGTTTAAATCTAGATTAAAAACACATCTTTTTAACCTGGTTTACACATAATACACTAACACATTTCTATTATTCAAATCCTGATTGTTAGGCTTCATTAGTTAGGTCAACCAGAACCGGGAACACTTCCCATAACACCCAATGTACTTGTTACATCGTAAGAAGAATGGCATCTACGCTAATATTAGCCACCAGATCCAGTCTGTATCCAGATCAGATGGTCACTTCAGTCACCCGGATCCTGCCCATATCCAGATCAAATGGTGGATCAGCACCTAGAGACGACCTCTACAGCCCTGAACGTCAGTGGAGATCAGGACAACTAGATGAGCCCCAGAGACAGATCCCCAGTGAAGACCTTGTCTCCTAGACGACCATTGGGACAAGACCTCGGGAACCAGATGAGTCCTCAGCACAAACTGCCGGTTCGTCTGACCAGAGGAGAACTGCCCCCCCGACTGAGCCTGGTTTCTCTCAAGTTTTTTTCTCCAATCTTTCATCGATGGAGTTTTGGTTCCTTGCCGCTGTCGCCTCTGGCTTTCTTAGTTGGGGACACTTATAATTTCCAGCGATATCGTCGACTTGATTGCACAGATATTATTTAAACTGAACTGAACTGGATGAGTGTTTACTATTGTCCTTTTGCGTTACCGACACACTATTTTCCTATTTGATACTGTAAAGCTGCTTTGACACTATCTGTATTGTTAAAAGTGCTATATAAACAAAGGTGACTTGACTTGACTTGACCTATATCTATAGACTACAAACATGAATGCATTAGCTATTTATCAACAAGTGCCAGCAACTTTTAGTGTATTGCCGGTGCACTTAAAGGCCTAGAAAGAACAACAAGGAAGCTATCTTCCTTTTAGAGCTGCATCTGAAGTCATGTAACCTCATAAATGACTGATTTTGAATGATTTGCAATTGATTTTAACAAAGTTGGATGTTAGCATATTGCTAAGCTAATAGCACAATACTCCAAAAAGCATAAAAATAGAAAACACACAGAAATTTTGGGTAAAACAGTGAATTTTGATTGCACTAAACATTTTTTTGTGTTTATTTATAATCAACCTTTTATATAACCAGCTCATTTGGCATTATATGAAATGATTGTCTGTAATATGACAGAATTATGATTGCAGATGCATCAGATGCATGTTGATAAATGGAAACTGCTGAAGAAATTCAATATGAGGTTTGCACCAGCGGGCACATGGCTACTGTTAGTGGAAAGTCACGTGAAGTGTAGAAGTGAAAAGATGAGCCCAGCAAGCCACTGAAAGCCTGCTGGCAGGATTTTCATTACAGTGACGCACTATTGATTTTCAGTTGAATGTAATGAAAAATGAATCTTCTGGTTAAGTGCTTTGGCGAGACCCAAACACCATGCAGATGTGGTAAAACATGATGTCATGGTTTTACTCTTCGGGGTGTTGGAAGTCAAAACTTATCTGGGGCTGTAACTGCTAGACACACCTTGCATAAATTCATAAACAGAGCTAAAAGTAATTTACATTTTCCAGGCACTTTATTTCCAGGAAACAAGCTTATGTCTATGTTGCGCAAAAAAAAAAAAAAAAAAAAGGCTTGCTATGGGAATGAAAGCCAAAGGAAAAATGGTGGGTGAAACTGACCAACGGTAGAGCCGCAGTCAAAACAAAGACTGAGGTGATGCAGATTTGTGTGTCTGCTTGAGTCCAAACACTAAAAAGTTGGATTCCAACAGCACAACATCCAACTAATTATACTTTAGGGTGTCCGGTGACGTATTTTGCACCTGGAGTGGCTACGTTTGTTTGGTCTGCTGAACGCTAAAACAGCAGAGTCGAAAATAAAATAATAAATGAATCCAGAAACATCAAAGAGTAATTCTAGTACACAATAATTGCGATAAGGCAGTGTTTTTAAAACACGCGTGACTGTTTAAATTCAGCTTTAAGATAAGGAGAGACGTGATTTACTAAAGCGTAGAAGGCACAAACAGACGCTCAATCTTGTTTCCCCCTAAAGAATAAGCTTACTTGTGCAAGTTTCTTTTCATCATCATGTGAGGTCAACGTTTGGTATACAGTGATGGGAATAAACCTCAAACTAGTCTAAAACAACATTCTCATGGTCATCTCTGGGTGAGCTAGCTAGGTTTCTAGCCAAGTTTTCACTGTCTCATTAAACAAGACAGTATCACGGCTTACTGTATGATTTGTTTGAAATTAGAGAAAGACCTCAAAGCGAACCACCCTATTTGATATTTGATAAAAGCTGATACGCCCTCGCAGAAAGCTTTTTTATATCAAGACCTGCTGAGCACGTACATGCAGCAGGCCAAAGGGCCGAGCGTGAAAACCAGGAGTGTGATACTCTTTGTTTTTGGAGACAATGAGGTCATGCGGCACAGTTTCACTTAGAGTGATGGGTGACAGATTTAAAGACACTGAAATCGTTAAACTGTAATGGATTCTTTGTTGAGTAAGCCAAACAAAAGCACAGAAATTATGATGGATTTTCAATCACCATCACCGCTGCCAACATGCCTTAAAAGGCCTCTGAATATAAAAAGCCAAAATGGTCAATTAAGGGGACACAGTGTAACACTGGAAATCTTTCATTACCAGCTTTAAGCGCTTAGATCAACCTCTTTTTGAAGGAATTAGTGTAATTTATCATTAAATCCTGTAGTGTACAGTTTCTTTGGCTCTATCTTGTTACCTTGGAAGTTGCATTGAGAACATTTTGTATATTTTTCATTGAAACTATTAGTTATAGCAAACAGAACCAGGACTCTTTTTGACAATACAAGGAGATGTCATCCCTTATGTTGAAGATGATATAAAACATGCCCATCTCCATGACATTTGGATAAAGCGAATCACATGTTATTATGTACAGTAAATTAATCTATGTTAATATTTTACCTCGATATAAGATTTTAATGTCATTTTGTCAGTATTTATGTGTATTTGTATTAATACAAAGTTTTTATTTTGGAAAATTTGGTATTAAGGTTAACTCATGCATTAAGCCTGGACAGCAAAAAACACATGAAATTTGATTTTTTTCTTTTTCAAATCTGATTTAAACTATGGTTAAGGTCTTTAGCATTATTCTTAACGCAACACATAACGTTAACCTCAAAACCAGTGACCAGAAATGCTGGAAAACACCGCACCCCTCGGTGTACCGTGAAGCCGGCTGTGACTATAACACAGAACCTCCGTCTCTGAGTTTTTCTTGTGTGACGGAGGAGTCCTACACTGCAATTCGACAGGATGTATATTTTTAGAGCAAGATGATGCATGTCCACTTTCCTGCATCCGTTTTGAAAGCCTCTTCACATGCGTAGGTACACCTACCTTGTTATCAACACAAATCATACAGATACAGTAAGTCGGTTATGTCTGGACACACAAATTGGATTTGATCACTTGTTTTCTGATTTGAGAAAAAATATGATTTGCCTGCAGTCTGAACAAAGCCTTTGAAAACTACAGGCATGTGTGTTGTAGCCGGATTGGAACTAAACTCTGTAGGAGTGCGGCCCTCAGGAGCTATGTTTGACATCCCTGGTCTATAACAACTAGTCTCAGCCTCAGACATCACACCCACGCACCGTTGGCTGAATGTCTGATGCATATGGCACACAAAATTGGAAACACTTTAGGAGTTCCGAAGTCATCATCAGATTGGTTAAATTATACAGGATTTCTGGAAGATGCGTGTGTCGTTTTCACGAATCCGGTTCATGGTCTTCCGTCAAGTCGCCATCAGAGGTCGCCCTAAAGTCTAAGCTTATTTGTGAGGGTCCACGTTCATTACTCAGTCAGTTTTTGTACTATGCTCTGTTGTGTGTTGGCTCTTCATTTACTGTGGGTGTCACGGAGGAGGAAAATAACACCGTGTCTGTGCCTGTAATGGCGGCTGCTGAACTCAGTAAGTCGCAAGCTCTGGGACATTAAAGTGTACTGATCGTTACTCAAGCGCGCTCCCAAGATGGCGGCCACAACAGCACCCAGTCATGTCATTGCTGCCATTCATGAGTCAAGTCAAGTCACAGCTGCTATTTCTGAGTCAAGTCAAGTAACAGCTGATCTTCATGAGTCAAGTAAAGTCACAGTTGATCGTCATGAATCAAGTCAAGTCACAGCTGCTATTTCTGACTCAAGTCAAGTCACAGTTGATCGTCATGAATCAAGTCAAGTCACAGTTGATATTCAAGAGTCTCGTCACCTCACAGCTGATCGTCCAGAGTCTCATCACGTCTCGTCTGTTCATCCAGAATCCTATCACTCCCTGTCTGTTGCACCCGGATATTCAAGGTCAGTCCTTCGATATCCCAGTCTGGTTTCCAGTGTAAAGGATGCACCGCTGGTGTCTGCACGAGCAGCTGGTATCCCCAAACCCATTCACTCTATGTGTTCTTGAACTAATTCTCCTGTCTGAAGCCCTTCCCATGATGGGGATTGCTTTGTGTTGCGTTTGGGCTGCGTACACCACCACAGAACTGCCCGAGGTGGCGACGCCCACTGTGATGTCTCCAGAGGTGGCGGCTGATGCTGCAGAACCTCTTGGGGTAGTGACGCTCGCTGCTGTGTTCTCTGAAGCGATGGCACTCGCTGCAGCTTCTCCAGAGGTGGTGGCTCATGCTGCAGAACCTCCCGAAGCAGCGGTGCTCGCTTCAGCTCCTTGTATGGTGGTGGCGCCCAGCAATGTACTCTCAGCCTGTCGTGTTGCGGTCAAAGAGACTGTTACTGCTGTAGAACCTCCAGAGGTGGAGGCAAGCGCTGAAGGAGGCCGCCTAGGAATCCTCGTCCTGTCTTGTCACGGCTATGAAGGCCACCTGTAAACTCTTGCCTTGCTCTGAACCGGCCAATGTGGCCATCTCTGAACTCTCGTCTTGTTCTGAATCAGTCTTGGAAGCTGATTGTGATCTGTCTGTCTGTCTAGATGCTGATTTTGAACTCTCTGTCTTTCCCCTTTCTGTCAATCTATCTGATCAGGAACTGTCAGTCTGTCCAGGATCAACCTATGAATTAGTTTTTGAATTGTCTGTCCATTTCCCCTAATGAGTCTGATTTTGAATTGCCTGACTTGCCAGTGTCTGTCACTGAACTGTCTGCTTCAACCTCTGTCAATGCCTTTGATTGTGAACTATTTGCCAGTCCCATTCCAGCCAAAGCACTTATTTATGAACTGTCTGTTAGTCTAGTTACTGTCAGAGGACCTGATTCTGAACAGTCTGTCTATCCAGCTTCAACCCCTGAACTGGCTGCCAATCCAGTACCCGCCAATGCATCCAATTGTGAACTGTCTGTTGGTTTGAATTCTGCAGTCAAATCTGCTTATGAACTGTTTTCTTGTCCAGTTCCAGTCAGTGAGTCAGGTTTTGAACTGTCTTCCTGTCCAGTTCCAGTCAATGAGTCAGATTTTGAACTGCCTGTCTGTACAGTTCCAGTCAATGAGTCAAATTTTGAATTGTTAGTTTGCTTATGGACTGTCTGTCTGCTCAGTTGCCACCAGGGAAAATATTGATGGACTTCCTATGTTCTCTGCCTCGGTCCTTGAGTCCGTACATGCTCTCTCTGTTTCTTGTGTCTCAGTTTTCCCTAGGTCCCAGTCTCTACTAAGGGTTCTTGCTCTGGTGGTCTTCTGCCCTGTCTGCTCCGCACTGGTGGGCTCCTACTCCGTCTGCTCCGCCGTGGAGGTCTTCTGCCCTGTCTGCTCCGCACTGGTGGGCTCCTACTCCGTCTGCTCCGCCGTGGAGGTCTTCTGCCCTGTCTGCTCTGCACTGGTGGGCTTCTGCTCTGTCTGCTCCGCCGTGGAGGCCTTCTGCCCTGTCTGCTCTGCACTGGTGGACTCCTGCTGCGTCTGCTCCGCCGTGGAGGTATTCTGCCCCGTCTGCTGCCCCGTGGTGGTCATCTGCTTCGCCCTGGTGGGCTCTAGTCCCGTCTGCTCTGCCTTGGTGCTCTGCTCTGCCGGCTTTGCCTCAGTTCCCAGTCTCTTCACTTCCTCACGGACCTGGCCCTCCGTCCCTCCCCCTGTTCCACCTCCGTTCCACTGCTCTCCTGGATTGTTCGGCAGTTAATACACAGAGCCGTAGTTCACTGACAAGCTACGCTAAAGCGCGTTCATAATCGAAGGCGAATCGTCTGCGATTATGAACGCGATATTGCCTAGCTTGTCAGTGAACTACGGCTCTGTGTATTAACTGCCGCTCCATCTGAAAGCAGGTGATGGCGATTTACTGCTAATCACGAAATCGGCTTTACTGACCAGATGCACATGATAATCAGATACGATTAATTGCACAGCCCTAATTTCCATGCCCCTAAACATGACCCATCACAAAACAAAACGTGATTGGTTGCTTTACCTGTTGTCATTTGGCCTCTTGGGCCGTCCTTGGCCATTCAAAGCGGCCAATGTTCCCAGACCTTCTGCTGTCAGTCTGAAAGTCTGGCTACACGACACTAATACCAACAGACGATAAAAACTGTTTTGCAAGTGATTCCAACGATATAGTTCCTCTATGTTATTATCATTTTAGTTGTGTGAGGACTTTGCTTTTAGAATTAGAATGATTATTAAAACTTTATAGTTATCATTGAAGTTATCATTCACTGTGTGAACGGGCCTTATGTCTTCACTCATCCATTTGTCCTTTTGTCAGAAGTAAAACAAGCTCATTGAGTAGCTTATGTCAGAAATAGAACAAAGCATTGTCTACGATGCTAGGCAAAGTTCTTTTGGTTTTTCACGCAACACTGCGACTCTGAACTATTTTCATTATTTGGTGGATTGCATTTAAATATGCTGTTTTTGTGGTATCTACAGTATGTATGGTCAATTAAAAAGGAATTATTGTTATTATTATTATCAATATAATCATTTGGGATATTCCAAAAACAGACTACAGAAAATGTTTTTTGAAAGCCTACATAAAATATTAAACTGGTGTAATAGATTTCAAAATGAATTGCCTGCACCAAATGTCCAAACTTTTATGAAGGTACATTCTTAGACAGACACCGTTATCATATCCAAACTGATCTTCAGGTACATGCCAAACCAGGAACTTTAAAGAAACCTGCTAATATTCCTGTAAAGTTTGTTCACTTGACAGTTTTTGCAGACGTTGTATGATGAAAAACACAGTGGGGAATAAATCTCCAAGAACATTTTGATTATAGGGAAAGGATTTATGATAGTTAGGATTTTAAAGACAAAGGCCAAATGAAAGTTGAATCTGCATCTATCTGGTCTAACACTTACTACAGCCACTGATTTCCAGTTGTAATGTTAACAGCACATGACATACATGTACCTATAGGTACATATACAGTATGTACACAAAACATGTCCATATATGCACAAGTTTATCCTCCTGCACATGTCTTTCTGTAGTTCATTTGGTATCACTTGGTACTAGCAACAATGTAAAGCTGTTTGCTTTAAAGCAATCTTTTCTATTAAATACTATCTAAATAAATGTGGCTTGACTTGACTGTAGTGCTGAATTGCAGAGCTGGTGCGAACATATACACAGGACTATGATCAGATACTTTCTTAACTGCTGTTTTCTCACCACTGTCATTTTTGTTGTATGTTTATTTTGTTATTGAGAGGAAAGCACACAACAAAAATGTATGTATTCATCCAAAAGCCACTCTCAGCAGCATGGGCGGTGTGGGGATGTTCATTAGCAGCATATCGCTGCAAATGAAAAAGACGAACAAAAGAAAATGAACTTTGCTGTGAGTATATTGACCTTTAATCTTTCAGAGCCAATCACTGGACATTTCATTTCCGAACTGCTGTGATATGTACAACAGCCAACAAATAAAACGTTGCATAATTTTGAATAAAACTGAACACGCTTTTAGCACCTCTCACTGGGCATTTGACTTTGAAGTTGTTGTGAAACGTGCAAGAAGGAAAGAATGTAATTTTGCAGAAATATTCTGATTGTAGGTTTTTCCAGGGTTGGCGTAGTGTTGATTTAGATATCTGCAAATTGTATTTTATTTAATTTTTTGCACTAATGTAAATAGCTAAGATATACGAAATAGCACTGCAATGTAATGTACACGTAAAAGGATGTTTCATGACAGTCAAGTATATAAGTAGATTGAACACTTCATCAGATCCAGTTCCCATACAGGAAATCTTTTATCTCTTTTGGAGAAATTTTCACTTTGAACTACTCACTATTCACTGAATTACTCACTCCTTTGAATCCTCTCAGAGTTAAACAATGCTTGGCAACTTGAATTAGAAAGTGTTATAATCTTGACAAAGACAGCAGTGTATAAAACACTATTCCTTTCTTCATCCCTTAAATTGCTTTGGACATACAACGTTTTCTCCAGTCAATTCAGATATTTTTATCCACGTGAAGAGACACATACAAATAATAAAAAAGCAGCCACACGTGATTTGGGTGTACGTCTGACATACAATATTAAGTTAAAATTGCGCATATGCAGTGCGATTTGGACATGCTCTTGAATTAGCCATGACAGGTAGAAAACCTTGGCTAGTCAATAAGGTTGAAACCGTCAGCTGCCAAAGCTGCAAGTCATCTTTCATCTGCTGTCTAGACAGCCTCAGGCCCTCTTTAGCCATGGCCAATCGGCTTTGCTCATTTTCACAACCAAGGGTGATCTGCAAGACCACGCTGCACACATTTATTACCACCACGGCCAGACCAGAGATGTGTTCCAAAGCCACTATAAACAGGTAAAATGTCAGAGCATTCTGTCTGTTCTCCAACATCACCATCTTCATGCACCATCCAAAGTACAATGGCAGTTCCAATAATGTGGTAGTTCACCCAAAAACAAAAATTTATTCTGTTTGGAATCTGTATGACTTGCGTTTTCAGTGGAATGTACAAAAACAGCTGAAACATTCTCCAAAACATCTGTGTTCCGCAGAAGAAAATCATACAGGTTTAGAATGACACAGTTTTCGACTTTTTGGGTGAGCTATACCAAGTTTATTATTATTAACTGAAACTAAAAAGATTTTTATTAATAAAAATATAGCTGAAACAATTTGTGTATATATACTGAAGCAGTAAAATGGCTGGAAATAAATAAAAACTAAAAACTAATACTGAAATATAAATAAATTACACCTAAATAGTAATATAAAAAAAAAATAATAATAATTAAAATGGTGAAAACATAAAACATTTTTACTAAAATGAATACTGAAAACATAAAAATATTATTCAAAATATTAATAAAAACTATGATAGAATATAAATAATACTAAAATAACACCATAATCAAACTTTAGTTTGGTGAAATACAGTGAATTTTCTCTAGGAAAATACTGTAATTGTATATTTGTATTTGTGCTTGATGTTGTATTCATGTACAACTTCATTCTCAGAAAAAGAAAAAAAAACCCACTGGCTAAGTTTAGACCTGCGGAGCATTTCGTGTTTATTCATACCGTCGGCGTTTACATCAGAACCTCTTGTGAAATGTCTGAGGATGGCCACAAAGCCAACTGCACCCACGCTAATAAGGTCCTGGCATCAAAGATGTCCATAAATGTCTTATATATGAGTGACAATATTTGGCTGTGCAGGAATGTAGTATGTTAAAAATAGCTACAGTAGCATGGAGATGCATGAGCATGTTCCCACATCTCAGCTTTATTTACTGTGTGCAAGACAAGGTTCGCCCTCCTAATGTGCAGGTGTTGTTTCTTATAGCTGCAGAAGATGTTTAACGTGTGGCTTAATGTAGTGTCTAGATTCCTCTAACTGCACCAAGGTTGCAGCTGGACCTGGCTTTGTGCAACACTATTTACACTTGATCTCGGTTTAAGAGCTCACTTTTGTATGCGCACTTGTCAAACAATGACAATAAGATTTTTTAAAACCTTTAAAGGACCCTGTGAAAGCATGTATCTAGACAACATGGTGGGAAACCAGACCAGCCCTTTCTCCTCATCTAATCATCAAAAATAATAGTTGGTTTCAATCAGGAAAATCTATACTACCTGGTGATATATAAATGGTGATGTGAAAGGACTTTTACACCTCTTTTGATAATTATGCAGTAATAGAAATATATTTCTGTCATGACATCTCTCTGAGAGTTTAGCATGGTAATGTACATGACAATGTGTATGGTCTTGGTCGGAATAGATCTGCTACACTGCTGCTGGTGCGGCAGAGCGAGTACCGAGACTTACCTGTACTACTACCACTGCCACAGACATGCTGCTGTGAGAATGAAAGAAATACTACTGCTGTATATGTAACATAAAATAACCCCCATGTAAAACATACATGAAATCACCCAATAGCAGATCCATACAGGTGGAGCTGGGGGAAGTGGAGGGTTTCTGAAGCATGCTGCAACTGCTTCAGCAAGCACTAGACGAGTATTTTAATGTTGGGCAACAAACTGTCTTTGGCTGCTTATGTGAAAACAAACCACCAACAACAATTTAAATCATAAATCATAATCATAACAACTTATCTCATAAATGTTGATTTTGTTGCTCAAATAGCATTTAAAATAGCTTATTTTTCAGGCTAGACCAGCCAGTGCGCATGCACTGTCCTAAGCGCATGTCTTAGAACGCTGACTGTTTCAATAGCAACCAGAACTTCTAACGGCAGCTGCCGTGACATGATGACTTTACCGATTAGTTATTGGCTCTTTTATTCAGAAGGTTTCCTTTGATAGAGCGGCCATATTGAGCATTGCATTTTCCCCATTCAAAACTATACGAGTGACACATCTTGGGTATTCTATAGTTTTTGATATATACACACTTGGTGGTGTAGCCTTTATATGACAAATGGGCACAGATGAATTATGTAATATTTAAAAAATATGTAATATTTTTAATTGAATGGACACACCAACTTTGATTACTGATAAAAAGGTTTAAAAATCATTTTTTGGTTTATTTTTTCCTTCCATCAAGTCATTGGCAATCACTAAAAGAGCCAAAACGTCTTGTTTTTATTTGTACAGTAAGCAGAATAATTACCAAGAATCAATAGCTCTGCCTTCGACATAAGCAAGGTGGTGTGTCAGAATGCTAGTTTGTCAGTCAAGTCTGAAGCAAGATAACTGAAACCTATAGCAAAGCTTTATGACAACAATGTCTCAAACTGACTGATATGCACAGTAAATCTAAACATCGATTAGATGAATTTTGAGCAATTTGTTACTGCACACGCTGTTATATTAATTATAATTCAAATGCATTTTCTTGACCACAATATTAATGTTGATAAGTGTTGAAAGGGTCGCTTTTGGTGAATTTTGAAAGTGGGCAGGGGTTTGAGCCAGTGCTTTATTTTCATATCTAATAATGTATTAAGCTAGTGACCTATTTCTATTTTAAAATGTGTCAAATTAAATAAAAAATTCAGATTTCCATTAATGTTTGTGAAAATAGGAATTTTCCATCTATGATTAGTAAATTTAAAGAACACTTTAAATCTTATATTACTATCATGAAAAAATAATAATTTATTATTTTAAATTGTATTTACAGGAAAGGCATGGAGAGGCAGGAAGAAGTGGAATCTCTGTTGCACTGTATGTCAGAGCGCTGACCACAAAGCTCCAATATGGCTTCGACAGTGTACACTAACTTAAGTGGAAATTTTATAATGCACTGTGAAATATCAAACAAGATATGCTTTTTGAAAATAATGGTATTAATTCCATGCAGTAACATGAAAACAAAGGTTGTATGTGGCCAAAAAACAATGTGAAACAAATGGACATATCATAATAAAAGGATATGACGTGGATAAGCCGCTATATATTGACACTCCACCTTATGCTTACGTCTATATACAGTATCATCTCAATAAGAACTGGATGTGCACATTTTTAAGCACAAAACATTCTAATGATTTCCACACTGGAAAGGTCTGTGCCTTTCAATGACTACAAACAAAAACAAATTCTCAGTGACTGTTCGAATCAAATCACAGCTGCCGCGTAGCTTTCAAATCCGACCCCTGAGGGCAGACTCTGGTTTTGCTAGTCTGGAGGCAGCTGTGTTTTAGTTTCATTCACACACCGATGACTGCTAAGTGATTTTCCTAGACATGCTGTTCTCTGCCAGAGAAGAAACTAAAGCATTCGGGTGGAGTTCACAGCTGTGAGTTTGTGTCTGAACGCATGGGCCGAAAGCACACTGATGAACTCCATCATGTGTAGCCTCTTTTGCGTCTAACCCTGTTGGCATCAGCAGAGCTTCTGCGGGGCCACTGAGGGAGTGTGAGGGGAAACTTGGAACGAGGCAATAAGTAAATAAATGTTCTGTCTGAAAAGAGTGGGCTTCTCCGTAACAGTCCTCTACTCTTAGACTATCCCCCACAAATGAGAAGTGATTGTTTGTTTGACTGTGTAATCATTAAACGTGGTCTAATTACCTGTGGCAGCGGTGACTGTTGATGTTATAGATTAACATTTGGATTTGAGAGACCCGAAAGACTTGAAATAACACAGGGAGACCACATTTTTTGATGGCTAATGTATATTCCCTTGTCTTACAACAACGCAAGGAATGAATCCTTGGTCAAGTAAGGAGACGGCAGATATCTTTTCTGTTAAACGAGATGGCCGAAGCATGTGTGCATAAATGAACATCTGTCCAGTGTGCATCAGTAAAATGAGGGCAGGTGCAGTGAGGTCATGGTAAAGGCTGTTTATTAGTATGTTCACACTAAATTTGGATTGGGCTGCTGATGGAGGTTGATGTTTTGACGCAGGGGGAGGGTGAATTTGTTTTGACTGTCGATGTTACTTGACTTGTAATGGCACAATTGACGTTTCTTTTTAAATGGTGTACCAATCTAGATATATGGAGTAGATCTAACACTATGATTTTCCCACAGGGAGCACAGACTGTTCGATAAAAACCAACAGCTTTCACAACGTATACTGTATGTCGGCTTCATTTCTCACAATTCTAGCTCTTGAAGACTATCACTTCCAAGAAAGTTTGGAAACCACTGCTGTTTGTGTGGAGGATGGGGCTGCTTCTGCGTCACGTTGCTTTAATTTGTCCTCCGGCTGCCAAAGAAAATGATTTGACTGCTGAGGGTGTTTTGCTCTTGGCTCACTAACTGCTATGGCACACCGGATTGGCTTGATTCCGACGCTGAACAAGTGCAATCTGTACAATCTAATGAATTATTATAAATAAGACAAAGAAAATAAAGTGGAGAGCAATAGCCCTAAAGTATAAAACTGCTGGACTTCCCCCAGTTATTCTTGAATGTCCTAATTACTGACCATTTAAGCCAGTATAAGACTATTATTGTATTGTAACTATATACTTTATAGTGCAGCCTAACTGACAGACCTTTAAACCAGTTTACAGTCTATAAAAACAAACTCAGTTTAAGTGATTGATTAACAAGAGAATAACACTGCATATGGATGCTAGGCATAAAATGTTGAATGAATGCTGAATAAATAAGCTTTCCATTGATGTATGGTTTGTTAGGATCTGACAATATTTGGATGAGATACAACTATTTGAAAATCTGGAATCTGAGGGTGCAAAGAAATCTAAATATTGAGAAAATTGCCTTTAAAGTTGTCCAAATGAAGTTCTTAGCAATGCATATTACTAATCAAAAATTAAGTTTTGATACATTTACAGTAAGAAATTGACAAAATATCTTCATGGAACATGATCTTTATGTAATATCCTAATGATTTTTGGCATAAAAGAAAAATCGATCATTTTGACCCATGCAATGTATTTTTGGCTATTGCTACAAATATACCCCAGCGACTTAAGACTGGTTTTGTGGTCCAGGGTCACATATGGTATAGGAGACCCACATGACTTGAGTTGTATTACCTGACAGTCCTCAAATCTAATTGGTTGAGCCGCACTCCAAGAGTGCAGATATAAAAGTACAACATCACTTGGATTTTTACTTATTATGTCACTTCACTTGTCTCTGTTTGTTCCAGGCAGGTATAGTTTGTGAAATCTTGGTGGGAATTTTTCTATGGGTTACACTAGTAGATAGCGGCTTAATGAGTGATTCTTTTATTTTTTTTAATTATTTTTAGATAGGACAGGTGGACAGGGAACAAAGTGGGAAAGAGAGAGAGGGGGATGGGACTGGGAAAAGTCTGTGAGCCGGGACTCAAACTCGGGATGCCCGACGTGCAACGGCACCAACAATGAGTGATTCTTCGATCATTAATTTAACCGATTCATTGAAAAACACTTTTCAGAGATTTTTTACATTATGTCTGCATCACAGCAGAACAAGTCGGACGACACTCAGACAGATTTCTAACCTGCGTGCATCTCAAGGTGATTAGTTTTACTCAGATTTTGCTCATCTCTAACAAGCCTATTCACTTGCTCGATTTGTTAAAAAACAACAAGTATTATAAATAATATTATGGGTTATTGAAGGATTTGTTCAAAAACACTGAACCATGCAAAAACGAAACAAGTGATGAAAATGAATCATTGAATAATTCACTCAAGCAGTTAGTTCAATCCTGCAGTCATGAAACAAGTGATAAAAATGAGTCATTGAATAATTCACTCAAACAATTTGTTAAAAAACACTGAATAATTTAGGAATGAAAGAAATGGATGCACTACTGTGATTTGCAGTTGTTTTGCTGTTGTTTGTTTGGAACAGTTTTTGTTGGTGTAAAAACAAAGCAACTGGTAATAAATGTGTCTAAAATGTAAATCACTGTTTTACATTCTTGTTTATTGAAGTGTATATCACTCACTGCCACACTGTTTGTGAATCCGTGGCTTAATAAAGTCCTAGTTCACCACACAAAAGAGGGCCATCTTTGGATTCTTACTTTAAAACAGTACATCAGTGTTTTGGTTTGTGATAACAGCACTCTTTGTGCTTTTTGTAGCCTACTAATAATTTACACAATTGAATGATAGATTTCTAAAAGAATTTTAAGTAAATAAATATCGGACCATTATATTAATATCTGAGACACCCTGTACTAAAAGCAGTAACAGGCATTTAAACAAAATTAGTTACAACACTCCCTGGTTTATTAATACTCATATATTTGTTAATTTGGAGCCTCTTTATTATCCATCGCAATGGACTAAGCTGCATTTCGGGGTCACAGGATTATTCACTTGCTTATCTTATGTTTTCTTTTCTACTCACGCCAGCTGTGCAAACTAAAAGCAGATGTTTTGATTAAGCCTGCTTGGATCTGCCAGGAAATGGATAAAAGAAACGCAGTATTACGTCTCAGATGATGTCACGCTTCAGGTGACGGATGGGGCGGAACCCCGCGCACCTTCAAAGCCGGAACACTTCCTGAACCGGTACCTCAGCCGTATATAAACCCGCAGCGCTTCTCAGCAGGGAGAGGGAGAGAGAAAGAGCTCTCGAGTTCACAGAGAATCAAAGCTGCTGCTGCTGGACAGACTGAGGCAGTAAGGAGAATTGTTTATATCCACAAGCTGCTCTAGCATCTCTTGGAAGGTAGGAACATTATTTATTTTTATTTTTTTTTGTGCACGAGCAATCTTTTATACTTAGATTGTATGTTGGTAAACTGATTTGTGGATTGTAGAGATGTATATTGAATGACTAGTTGAATTTCATGTTATTTCTTTTAAGAAAAACCAAAACGTTTTATTTCTATAAATGTCAACATTATGCTAAATACTTTTGCAAAATGAGTTTTCAGTCAGCTTTTTAAATTATTTAAAAATGGGTGTGTCTTTTTTTTTTTTTGTTTTTTGTTTTTTTTATATGACACTGGTGGCTATATTTTGAAAAGTGGTGTCAAAGTTAAAACCTGCATTCATACGTTCATTGCACTTCTACAATCAGTATGAATTGAATTACTGATGATGAGTATTAGTTCTGAAAACTAGTAGAAATTGTATAAATTATTCTGAAAAGCAAAGATGCAATAATGATAAGAATGTGTTTATAGTGTTGGCTCTATGGTACAGGAAGGGTCAAATGACATAATATAGTTTATTGCATTCTCTAATGAATGGGAATCGTTTATGTTTCACATGCAGATTGTGCAAAAGGAGTAGAAACCTCTCGCCACATCCCAGCCATCAATCATGAATGAAAACCGCTTGGCTATCAACATTCTGCTCTTGTGTATATCCTGTGGAGCAAGTGCACTGGCAGCCTTCAGTCCCACTGCCTCTTCATCTCTTCCAGCAACCAATTTCACTGATATTGGCTCTGCGCCTCCAAAATATCTCAGCGAGGCTGCAAACCTTCCCAAGACCAGACGGAAACGTTATATTTCCCAGAACGATATGCTTGCGATACTTGATTACCATAATAAAGTCAGAGGGAAAGTTTTCCCCCCAGCCTCAAACATGGAATATATGGTAAGTCACTTACAATAATTACCATTTTTGAAATAAGTAGCATATGATACAATCAGGAACAGTTTGGACTTCAGAAAAAATTTCTGCTTGTTTGAACTTTTGCTCTACACCCTCACAGCAGTTCACTGGGTTCAGTTGTTTTATTTATTTGATTGTATAATTACCTGGCACTTTGCCTGGAAAGCGCATTGCTGCTGTTGTAGTTGGACACGTGAGTGTTGCACATGTAACTGCGCTCATCACAGGATGCAGAAATGACATACTTCTCGTGTCCATTTGGCACCAGCAGCTGTTGAGCAGATTTAATTGGCTCGGACCACCAGAGTAGATCCTCTGCAGCATAGATCAATGTGCTAAGACTACAGCTAAGCACTGAAATCCAAAAGTGCACAGTCATGGGAAATGCTGTATCAGATATGTTTCAATGGCTCCAAATGTTAGATTTTCTTTAATAATTTTCAGATTTTACCAATATTAAAGGGGTAAAGCTTATTGAATGATCTACTGTGGTGAATACAACTAATTTTTCCAGCATAAAATTAATATTTGTTAATGCATATCCATGGTTTATCATCAATAAAATCAGTGTTATTGTTCTTATTGGGGAAACTTTGCTTTTTGATCTTCCTATTGTGGACATAATTTCATTTCTGTGGGTGGGAATTTTAAGAAACCCATCATCAAAATGAATAATTTCTGCAATTATGCAATTAATAAATTAATTTATTTTAGTGGACTAATAAAAGTGTATTACATGTCTCAGGTCTGGGATGACACTCTTGCAAAGACGGCTGAACAGTGGGCATCCACGTGTATGTGGGAGCACGGTCCTCGCAATCTTCTTAGATTTCTTGGTCAAAACCTTTCAGTCCGAACAGGAAGGTATGCATCTTCACCATCATTCCCAGTTTATGATCAGTGATGTTTCCTGTGGTTATTTTCCACTATACCAATAGACATTTGGGCCTGAAAGTGCAAGGAAGGCATTCCATCATACCATAATGAGATTTGGTGCTATGTTTGGATTGTTTACAGATACAGGTCCATTTTGCAGCTGGTAAAGCCCTGGTATGATGAAGTGAAGGACTATTCTTTTCCCTATCCTCGAGACTGCAATCCCAGATGTCCCCTTAAGTGCTACGGGCCTATGTGCACTCATTATACACAAGTGAGTTGATGATGATGTTTGTATAATTAATTTCTTCAGGTGCACAACTGTTCAAAAGTTTGGGGTCAGTTATATATTTATTTTATTATTTATATATATATATATATAATTTTTTTTTTTTTTAATGAATACTTTTATTCAGCAAAGAAGCATTATATTGATCAAAAGTGACAGTAAAGACATTAAGATTTCTGTATCAAAGAAATTCTGTTCTTTTGAACTTTCTATTCATCAAATAATTCTGGAAAAAATATATCCGATTTCACTGAAATGGTAAAATAGTTCACGGTGGTAAATATCATTCAAATTTGACCGTTGCTTGTTTTTACCAGATGGTGTGGGCAACCTCAAATAAAGTAGGATGTGCCATCAACACATGCCATAATATGAATGTTTGGGGCTCAGTATGGAAGAGGGCAACATACTTGGTGTGCAACTATTCTCCAAAGTAAGTATCTGTTTTCTTGTGCTTTAGCTAAGCTAAACTGCTAAACCCAAGAGTGAAACTTTTCAGTAACATAATTAGGCTAAGCCAGCAACCTGACGCGTCTCTGTTAAAAACATTTTTGACGTGGACATCCATGGGTCTTTTGGTTCAAAGACCTAGACGACCTCTTGCATTCCTGCCGCATGTGGAATTTTAGCGGAATTCTGCCTCTAATTCCAGAATCAAAGCACCATAATCTTGTGTGGCTGGTGACTTGTGACTGACTTGTGACCTCCTTTTTTCAGTCTTCTGAGGCGGTGCACTTGAGAAAATTCTTAGGCTACTGCAGAGCAAGTTATTTATAAACTCTAGTTAAGACCTGGCTTGCTAGCTGAGAGCTAGTTAAAGTAGATGCAGATTGATTTAAAGCTTGTCTTCTCAATATAGAAGCACAGTTAGAAATGGAATTGTAGGCTAGTAATTGCACTTTTATTTTGTCAAAGGTCATTTCAAACTAGCAAACACCTCATACAGCATGGTTCATTTTGTCCGTTGGTGTGTCATTGACAGTGTTGTTGCCATTTTTGTTTACAGGGGGAACTGGATTGGTGAGGCCCCTTATAAAGTAGGTGTTCCTTGCTCCATGTGCCCTCCGAGCTATGGAGGATCATGCAGTAACAACATGTGCTTTCCTGCTGTGAACTCAAATTACCTGCACTGGTTTAAATAAACACAGACAGACAGAATGCACATGCCCCATCACAGAGACACTGTCCCTCATGGGAATTTGCACAACATTCCTGTAACACCCTGTTTTTGTTTTTTAAATATATGGGCCATATAGGACCATGGGTTGCAAGGCAGCATTTTTTAAAGATATGTACATAACTTATTTTTCAATGTTTATACCATGTATTATATTGTTTTGTGTATAAACCCAATGGTTTATTTCCTGAGAGGGAATCTACTGTGATCTGTCAAGACATGATTGGTGCTTACAGTATTCAACTGTAAAGGCCCATTCACACCAAGGACGATAAAGATATAGTTCTAAAAATCGTTCTCCATATTAAAGAATCCACACCACAGCTATAACGATAAAGACACCGAGAAACGATATCGTTGGAATCCCTTTCAGAATGATTTTTTTCCATCTGATGAACGATACAAACATTGACACCCAATCAGAAACCATCGTGCTATAACGAGCTTGAATTTAAAGCGGCAGACGACCCTGCACTTAGAATAAACAGATTATGTTGGCGCCAATAGCCTTGTAGTTAGTGCGCCAACATATAGTGCAACTGCACTCACGGCGACCCAAGTTCGATTCCCGTCTCGAGGTCCTTTGCCGATCCCGCCACCGCCCGCTCTCTCTACCCAATGCTTTCCTGTCAGCTCTCTACTGTCCTGTCCCAATAAACGCCCATAAACAGAACTTAAAAAAAGAATAAACCGACTATATCGTCCACTGGTGTGGTCGCTAATGTCTTTATAGTTATCGTTCTTGGTGTGAACAGGGCTTAACTCTACTCAGAGAACACAAGGCGCAATTGCCAAAACTCCCATCAGGCTTTGTTGGCAAGTCTTAACGTTGCAAATTGTCTATAGTGCTAGACTAGTCTTAATAGTCTTAAAGGGCTAGTTGACCCAAAATGAAAATTCTGTGATTTTACTCGTTCTGAACTCAAATGGCTTTCTTTTATCTGTGGAAGACAAAATAATATATTTTGTAGAACTCTTCAGCTGTTTTTGTGTATATTATGAAAGTCAGAAAAGTCGTATGGAATTTCACACCTCCTTTTTGGAGTTTGAAAGTTTTGGAACCCACTGACATTAATTGTACACACAAAAATTACTAAAACATTCTCCGTTTCCTTTTGTGTCCCACAGAAGAAAGTTTGTCATTTTATTCATCTTCATGTCATTCCAAACTTGTATGAATTTTTTTTTTATTTATTGTTTTTATTCTGCAGAACACAAAATGAGATATTTTGAAAAATGTTGGTTGCCAAACCGTTTCGGTTTCCATTGACTTCCTTTGCATGGACTAAAAATATAAAAGTCAATAGGAAACATTAACTGTTTGGTTACCAGCGTTCCTCCAAGTATGTTCTTTTATGTTTTTGCAGGTTTGGAACAACATGAGGGTGTGTGAATAATTTTTCATTTTTGGGTGAACCGTCAATTTAAATCGGTGTAATCCGTTTACTTTAGTTCATGCAGCCTGTTTTGTGTGATGTCATATCTATTAAACCTGGAGGTTGACTTTTGGTGCTTCAGTTCAGATGTTAAGCTAGCTCTTCTTGAACTGAGCTGGGACACAACAGTACTTCGCTGGTTTGAATACACTCACTTGCATTCTTGGTAATGCTTTGCTTTTGGTCTTCCTTTTTGGAAGGTTTCCACATGCTTAAAGCCTACAAACCTCTTCTTGGGGCTTAGAAATTGTGGAATGTTGATTAGAAATCATTTGGAAAAAACTGCATTTTGCAACCCCAGAAAGAACATTTAGTGAGATTGCTAATCATGCTGTAACCTCATGAAATGTTGAGGCAGATTAACATGGAAACATGTTTAATGTGTAAGTGCACCTTAAAATGTTTTTTTTTTTTTTTTTTTAATGTTTCTATTTAGAAAGCTGTCATTAATGGTGATTTTTATCATTTGTACATACTTTTTATTATGATTTCAGCAGTATAGTCTCTACAATGCATGCATAACAGTGGCACACTATTGCATTGTGTAGATTTCACTCTTTGAACTGCATCACACAAGCACTTAGGAAATCTACCAAGCAGTACTCTGCGGTAATCTTGACATGGAGGAGGGGATATAAAGAGCTATTTGTCCCTATTCAGCATGGTCAACATGACTTCATTTATTGAAATTGTATTTTGTGTTAAATTTTGTTCTGTAAAATATTATTTTTCAATTTTGTCATAGACTGCATCTTTTACTGTTTATTTGTCTTTGCAGACCTTTTTTTTTTTTTTTTTTTAAATGTGCTAAACAAGTTATGGTGCTAGATTTAATGAGCATAATGTTAATTGTGTATTTGCACCTATTGTTAACACATCATATACAGTACATAAATGGCTACTGTATTTCAGTAACACTTTATTTATCATTTGAAATAAGCTGTACATAGCCTTTTTGTACAAATCTTTTTTTTTTTTTATATATAAAATTTGTTATTTAAACTTGTAATTTTGTGTCTCATTGCAAAGCGACAACACTGTCTAAAAGTTTGGGGTCAGTAATATTTTAAGAAATTTATACTTTCATTCAGCAAGAGTGCATTAAAGTGACAGTAAATTCAATTATGGTTTCACAGATTTAATTTTTAAATAAATGCTGTTCATTTTAACTTTCTATTCATAAAATAATCCTGAGAAAAAGTATCCACAAAAATATTAAGCAGCCTTTTTATAAACTGATAATAACAAGAAATGTTTCCTACTCAACATATTAGAATGGTTTCTGAAGGATCATGTGACACTAAAGACTGGGGTAATGGCTGCTGAATAAATCACATTTTAAAATATAAGTAGAAAAGTGTGTGTATATATAGAAAAAGAGAGAGATTGAGATTGAAGTATTATTTCACAGTATTCTTTTTTTATTTTATTTTTTTAATCAATTAAATGCAGCCTTTGCTGGCATAAGGACCTTCAAGATCATTCAAAGATCTTACCAACCCCAAACTTTTGAAAGTTTTCAAATAACACCCATCAGCAACAAATATTTTTGGTGAGATTTTTGGATCAAGACTAGTTGTTGAAAGACATCATCAGTGCAGGTCGAGGGTTGAAATGATTTTGGCCTTCGGCTTGCAAGCAAAAACAAATACAATCAGAAACCTAAGAATTATTTGAAGTATATGTGTTTTATAGAAGTATAAACAATACCACCACCCTTGCTGACTATTTAAATTAATGTTGTATTTATACTTTTTAATCAGACTGCTTGCTGACATATTTTGTATTGTTGAATAAAGCTGAAAACCATTTTGCTTCACAGTTTGTTTTTCTTGAAATGTGTTAATCAGAAATCTTAATCAGTTCCACATTCCCTCCTTTCTTTGTCCACCCATTCCCTTCTCTCGTTTTCTCTCTCTCTCTCTTTACACTGAAACAGACAGAGCTGATAGTAATTATGTGATCTTCTGAGGAACTCTTTCTCATCTCTGCTCTTTTGATGCTCCGTTTACAGTTTCACTTAAGCATTGTAATTTTAAGACCACTTCCTTGATATGAAAACTGGTTACAATTATATCTTGATAAGAAAACGTTGACTTTGGCCCAGCCGATACCCGTCTACATAAACAATATGTATATGATCTTCTGAGAGGGGCCCTCGGGTCTGCAATGGAGCGGATGAAACCGATGAACTCTGTGAAAGCTACAGGCTCCGCCTCGTGTGCTCACTTGGGAGAGGGTGGGGCGAGCAGGCAGACAGACTCTCACCGCTACCAAATTCAGCAGATTTGGGAGAAGTATGCAGATTTCACAGGGAAATATGATGCCATAAATGTTTTGATCTATTGGACAGACACAGCTGTTCTTCTACAGACTTCCAGCTGTGAGTAGCGGCAGATTCCTGCCAATGGCATACAAAGAATAACAGGTTATCGTACCCTTTTCTAAACCTTATGGTATGCGGTAGCTGTGCAGAAAATATGCCAAAACATTAAAAAGGTAGTGTTTCACAGGAAGGATGAAGTGGGTGTACAGTAATACTGAATGGGCAGGCTACGTCAGGCATCAAAAATGGACCGTTCACCAGCTTTTATACTGATCTTATTGTGCACAATTCATTGTTTTTTATTGATTCATTCATATTGTTTTAAATAAAAAATTGTTAGTCTTCTAATAATCTAATAATCAAAATGTAATAATGCACTTCCTCCCAAAAGACTTTCCTTTCCTGCTAACATCAATCTGATGAAACTGATTGGGAAAACAGCCAAACATGTCATCTGATTCTCTCCAACTGTGCAGCAAACAGAAAGGGTGACAAAGTCTATTTTCGTCTGCTTCTGTACCGAAACTCTGATCCCCATCCTCAGACAAACTTCATGATCTGGCCTGCCAAAAGCAGATGTGCAGAGCTTGTTGTATTATACCCAAAAACACTTAAGGCTTTAAGGCACTATCCGAAGGTACCGAGATAAGGGTGTGAATACTTATGCAATGTAATAATCTCAGTTTTTACTTTTTAATAAATTTGCACAGTCATCACAAGTCATTGTGGTGTACAAAGAAAATATTCAGATAATATATATAAAAATATATTGAAAAATATATTACAGGTGCATCTCAAAAAATGTGAATATCATGAAAAAGTTTTTCTGTTTTAATTTTGATGATTAAAGCTTACAGCTCATGAAAGTCAAAAATCCAGTATCTCAAAATATTAGAATATTTACATTTGAGTTTCATTAAATGACCATCCCTACAGCATAAATTCCGGGTATCTCTTGTTCTTTGAAACCACAATAATGGGGAAGACTGCTGACTAGGCAATGATCCAGAAGACAATCACTGACAGCCTCCACAAAGAGGGTAAGTCACAGAACGTCATTACTAAAAGGTAGTGTTTTAAGGTCATTACAGAGTGCTGTATCAAAGCATATTAAATACAAAGTTGACTGGAAGGAAGAAATTGGGTAGGAAAAAGTGCACAAGCTTGAAAAGTGCATGACTGCAAGCTTGATAATACTGTCAAGCAAAGCCGATTCAAACACTTGGGAGAGCTTCACAAGGAGTGGACTGAAGCTGGAGTCAGTGCATCAAGAGTCACCACGCTCAGAAGTCTTCAGGAAAAGGGTTACAAAGCCACTTCTGAAACAGAAACAATGTCAGAAGCATCTTACCTGGGCTAAGGAGAAAAAGAACTGGACTGTTGCTCAGTGGTCCAAAGTCCTCTTTTCAGATAAAAGTAAATTTTGCATTTCATTTGGAAATCAAGGTCTGGAGTCTGGAGGAAGACTGGAGAGGCACAGAATCCAAGCTGCTTGAAGTCCAGTGTGAAGTTTCCGAAGTCAGTGATGATTTGGGGTGCCCTGACATCTGTTGGTGTTGGTCCATTCTGTTTTATCAAGTCTAAAGTCAATGCAGCCGTCTACCAGGAGATTTTGGAGCACTTTATGCTTCCATCTGCTGACAAGCTTTATGGAGATGCTGATTTCCTTTTCCAGCAGGACTTTAGCACCTGCCCACAGTGCCAAAAACACTTCCAAGTGGTTTGCTTTGCATGATATTACTGTGCTTGACTGGCCAGCCAACATGCCTGACCTGAACCCCATATGGAATCTATGGGATATTTTCAAGAAAAAGATGAGAAACAGTCGATCCAACAATAGTGCCTCAGCAGTGTCACAGGCTGACTGCTTCCATGCCACACCTCACTGATGCTGTCATTTGCGCTAAAGGAGCCCTCAAGTACTGAGTGCATAAATTAACATACTTTAAAGAACTTAAACTTTTCTGTTTTGCAAATCCTTTTTTAAATTGATCTTAGGAAATATTCTAATATTTTGAAATACCGAAATACTGGATTTTTGACTTTCATGAGCTGAAGGCTCTAATCATCAAAATTAAAACAAAAAAACTTTTGAAATATTTTACTTTACATGTAATGAATCTATAATATATGAAAGTTTCACTTTTTGAACTAAGTTACAAAAAAAAAGAACTTTTTCGTGATATTCTAATTTTTTGGAGATGCACTTGTATATTAAATATTCTTAAATATTAATAAATATATAAAAAAGAGATACATTTAAAAAAAAAATACCATTAAATGTACGTTATTTCCCCCTGAAGTACATTTTATAATTGAATATAATGATATATTCTATTTTTGGGGGGAAAATAACATATTTATCATAAATATAATGTAATTATTCATTTTTGTTCTTTTTAATACATTTGTAAAGTTATCAGAAATATATTGTTTGCTTTGCCGTTATGTGGTTTGGGGTGTATATAGATGTGAAAAAACACTTAAGTAATAATTTAAAGCATTAGCATGATGCTGCAACATAACAGTGAAATATTATTGTCACATTTTTGTATATATACATATAGTGAGTCTAATTAAACTACATAGGAGATTGCATGGATTGAATCAAATCCTGATTCATTTGGAAATGTTGCATCAAGTTAAATTAGTTGTCAACAGGGTTTGACATTGAATTAATTCTGTTCCATTGTATTTAACTATATAATTCATTATTAATCATATGTTCTATTGAGTATATTTCTGTTCTGACTGTCACTTGCCTCATTGCTTCATATGCCTCATTACGCTTGTACAATACAGCCCTGTTTTGATTTAAGCTCTCAGGTCAAAATGACTAATAGCGCGCTTTTGTAAAATCCATACAAAGTCCAGCACAAGTGGAAATTAATGTTTCATGTCCGACCCAAAACTGCAGCTGCAAGAAAAATACCCTACCTGTGTGAATTACAAGATCCATTGTGCACTACAAAATTGGACATTGTTTTATTTTAGAGCAACTCAAATTTGTCACAAAATTTCAATCTCAATTATTCTCATAATAATGCAAAACTGTGCATTTTAAAACTGTTTTTAAAATGTCATTTTCTTATGAAATACAACTTTTACTTGGAAGATGTGGAGAACAGGTAATTAATTATGGGAGTATGTGAGCTTTCAGCAAATTTTTTTTTTTTTCCTTTTTCAAACATGCCCTCAAACTCTTCCAGCTAAACGTCAGGTGAGTTTGTGGCTGACGGCGGATCAGAAGAAAGATCCAGTTTGTCTTTGGCTTGCAACTACATGGCAGACCAACAACCTGCTGATGAAAACTTGGCTCCCGCTCGTTTTCTTTCATGTCTCCCGGGAACCATCGCAGATAGCATTTTTCTATTCTTTGTGTGCTTTTTTCCTTTGCCTCTCTCTCTCTTTGCCGTTCCCTCTGTCTGAGGAACCCACAACAAATCTGTTCATTCGACAAGCGTCCCTCCTCCCCCTCTCTCTGCGCCTCCTTCCTCTCATCTGAGGTGGCTAAGTTCAGACTGGCCTCTCCTGTCCTCTGCCTGCCTCTTAAATACTGTCCCCACCTTCCATGCTACATGAGAAAAAGCCAGCTGTTCATCATAATGGAGCTTTAAGCTTTGCATAAAGCTTGCCAAATACAGCTTGGAAGAAAGCTTGTAAATTCATTTATGGACACTATCAAAACTCACCTTTTAATTCCTGGGAGTTGGGAGGAAAAAATAAAACCCTTGGTGAAATGGAGGGTGACCAAGGCTGCAGAGTAACATCCTGCATCTGGTGCTCTCCACAGCTAGTTGTGGTCTGCTGCAAAAGCAACAGGACGGACTGTAAACATCGCTTGTGCAATGCCAAACCGGCTCTCCAAGCTCAGAGCTAAGTGTTAAAGGAATAGTTCACCCATTTACTCACCTGTTTGTCGTTCCAAACCTGTATGACTTTATTTTATCTGTGGCACACAAAATAATATATTTTGAAAAATGTCTCAGTGTTTATTTGTTGAAAGTTGTCCTATTAGTTAAGGTTAGTTAATGCATTAATTAACATTAACTAACAGCAATACATATACAGTATAATGTTGGTTAAAAACACAGCTGTTCTTAGTCATTGTTAGCTCAAGTCCATTAAGTATATATTGACACAACTTTTGATTTTAATAATTTATTAGTGTTTAAATTAACATTAACTAAGATTAATATATTTAGAACTATTTTTCAGTTTTAGTTTTCATGTTAACTAATGTATTTAAGTAATAACAAATGGAGCCTTATTGTAAATTGTTACTTGTATATTGATACATTACAACCTTTCGCAAGCCCTAATATATTTATTTTTAATTCATAACAATACCAAATTAAAATCTTTTTACATGTACCTTTGGTTAGAATCACTGAGCATTCGGGAAGGGAAAAACACAAAATGAAGGGAGAGATAATCAGATAATGCCCCGTGTTTGAACCAGGTATGGTTCAACTAAGGCGGTGGGGTTTTCAACCATGGGTTTAGGGCCACTATAGGGGACCTCAGCAATCTTGGTTTTTCCTATGTTCCTGTATTTGGAATGTTGGATTATACCTTCATTTAAAAAAAAAAAAACCCTGCTGCAGTTAAATCGTGCTCTTACACATTGCAAAAGCTGACAATGGAGACAGATACTTTTTGGCATTAGAATGGTGCAGTTAGCATGAGGGCTAACAACTAATAAACAAAGCCTTGGCTCCTTGGATGCAACACATCAAGTATTTTGTCTTTCCACTCTGTACATAGAACTGCTGGCTGGTGCAATTACAGCAATTTAGAAGATATTTCATGTTTAATGTACATGTGGAGATGGTTAGGAGTTACATGAAATTTACATTGTCCCTGCATCAAATCACATCTTCTTGATGAAAGTGTGAGGAGGACTGTTGAAATTATAGGACTCTGCTTTAGTTGTTTATGATGGCTGGAGCAGTGTGAATTTACACACATCTGTTTGACAGATAGCAAGGGCTCTGACTGGTTGGAGATCCTCACAGATGTTGGCGCATGGTTGTAAAAAGGTTCTCAGCAGTAAATCTCAGAGTTTGGTATAAGATACCACTCAGAGTCTGTTCTCAGGATGCAACCAAGTGGGCTGTGTCTCTTTTCAACAAGAAAAATAATAAATGCATGGCATCTGTTTGAGCCCCTTGTGTTGATGTGATTTCTTCATAATTGTGATCTTGTAATCTTAGTATCAAGTGATTGATATTTAAAATTAATTTGATGATCTTTTAGAGTTGCTGAACACAGGATATTTTTTTGTTTAATGTCCAACACAGTGGACATCAGGTCTTGAACGATAGCAGGACTCTGATGACTTAGTTGTGTGTCAGGTTGTGAAATTTGTGCAAGCATTTCAAAGCTAATTCTAATGTTACTGTTTTATGCACTTTAAGGATTACGAATATTATTATAGAATTCCTTTATTAATCTTCAAACTGTCATTTACTTTTTCATTGGTTTTAGAGAGTCAGAAACAGAGAATGTGAAATGAATGAATACACAGCATCACACACACACACACACGTTTGTTTTTGTGAAAAGTGGGGTCATCCCATAGGCGTAATGGTTTTTATACTGTACAAACTGTATGTGCTATCGCCCTACACTAACCCTACACCTAAACATACCCCTTACAGGAAACTTTGTGCTATTTTAGATTTTCAATACACTCCATTCTGTGTGATTTATAAGCGTTTTGAAAAGTGGGGACATGGGGTAATGTCCTGAAAAGTCACCTTCTCCTTGTAATACCTATGTCTTACCCTTGTCATTATACAGATTTATCTCCTCATTTGTCACAAAAATGTGCACGCGCACACACACACACACACACACACACACACAGGGTGGTATTTTTTTCTAAAGGTACATTTTTGTTTCTTTTAGGCACTAATATGTACCTTTAAGATATCACTATGCACAATTTAGGTACAAAACGGTACCTTTAGAAAAGGTTTCACCCCAGTTGCAGCTTTTTAGACTGTAGCCTTCTAATAGCCTTTACAGCCTTATTCATTTGCATATCATAATATTTAATAGGCCTATAGCTAGTATATAGCCTACCCTTACTAACATGAAAGACAGTTGCAGAAAAACATTACCTTTGCATGTTTTGTTTGAGTGTTGACCCATGTTCTGTGTTTGCCTTGATCGTTACCTCGATCTGTAGTTTTTGTCTTGGAGAAGCATTTACATTGGGAGAACTTCATAGATTTAAAGAACCAGCATTTCATGCCAAAATCAATGTCTGTATGGGACTGAAATACTGAGATAATGTCATGAAATCAGATTGGGCTTTCCCAGAGTTTCCTTGAAACAGTCCATTTCGTGTCTCTTGTGCTGGATGGCTTTGAAGCTGAATCAAAGCAGTTGATGTGACATAATGTGATGAAAGTCTGTAGAACGTTTTGTGGAAAATATGCTCCATTTATGGTAATGAAAGCAAGTCACACAATAATGGTACTGAATCACCAGCAGATGGCGATCTTTGTCTTATATGATTCTTTGCACTACCACAGACTTTACTTCATACAGTACCATCCCTGTCCTCATGGAGGCTGAAGACGTTAGACACCGTGAGAGGCACGGACTACATGAAGACAACCAACCGACCAAATAAACAGTACATTATTTTAGAGTCAAAAAACAAACAAGCAGATAATAGCATTAAACGTGACTTTTTATTTTTTTATTTATGCAGGATAATAGAGAGAAAGATCACACTACAGGTGGCAGAAACCTTATTTTGCCAATTTACGTAAGCAAGAAATCGCTAAGAGTTTTTATGTAATGTAGGCTAGCCTATTGTCTGTGGAGCCTTAAGAAAACCTACAAGTAATCTAAAATAAATTTTATTAAAATCAGTGTTTAATAACCAGATGTTGGAGCTGTGTAAATAGCGGGATAACAAGTAGCCTACATTTTTCAAATTTTATATTTATTGATGTTGTAAATACAACGCTATTACCTGTGTAATAGCCACAAATAATAAAAAAAAAAAAAAAAAATACAAAACATTTGCGCGCTCACTTTTTCTATCACGTGCGCGGATGTTTACAAAAGAGGAGGAGGAAGAGTTTGCAGCAGGTAACGTTAGCTTGGTTTTAGCAAAATATTTACATTTGTATTTTTCATCAAAATATTAGTTTCTGTTGCTTATTCTTGATGACTGTAGGGATTATCATGTTATAAACAACATTATATGTCGTGAATACATCATTAGCGTGAGCGCGCAGGACCGTTAGCCTGTGGATTGTAACGTTAATAATTTTGTAAATAATGTTTAACATTAGTTTTTACACAGACAGATCATTTCGCTTCATAAGACCTCAGTATATCATGGGGATTCTTTTTTTCTGCTTTTTCCCTTACTTCAGTATTTTATGAATCACCAGGATCATGGTTTCAGTTAAACTTTACTGTTGTAGTGAAGAAAGAAACTCATCTACATCTCAGATGGCCTGAGGGTGAGTAAATAAAAAGCTAAATTTCAGTTTTAGATGAATTATTCTTTAAAATATGTAGCATGTGAGAGAGAAAATTCACATTATAGTCCAATAGGTGGCAGAAAACGTATTTTGGAGTTTGTTTGTTTGTTTGTTTAAAGAATGTCTTGCCTCCTTTCTAAACTTGGTAGATATGGCTTTAAAAGACTAACGTTAGTAGTGAACATACAACTTTTAATAGATGGAAGCTGTGAACACAAAAACAAAAACATTGGAAGAGCAAGAAACCGGTAAGAGACACGAGCTGGATGCAAAATAATTAGCCTACATTTTAAAATAATATATACTGTAAATAAATATTGCAGTATTTTTTTTTTAAAGGACATTTTTGTACCTAATACCGTATTAGTAATACGTACACTTAGGTACCTTTAAGGTACCAATATGGACCCTTTAGATACAAAGGTGCACCTTTTGAAAGTGCATCTTTTTCTGAAAGTGTAATCAGTGTAAATTGTTCAACATAAAATTGCATAAAATTCATTATAGTTTCACAAAGTTTAATAAAGTCTAACCAGTTTGCAAAGAAATCTGTGGTCTCCAAAATACCTTAATTTTTATATATGAGTCAGAATGGGGTTTAAGTAATTGCATTTAATTAAAGGGGTAATTAAAAGTTTTATTAAACATTTTATTAAACTTTGATAATTGCCTTAATATTTCAAAAAGCTGAAAAGATGGTGATCCAACTACATTTTATAAAAATCACCTTTCAAGTTTTGTAATATATATTACATGAGAGTCCAATTGGACTACAGGGACTCATCCAAGATCACTCATTTAACAGTTCTATCTATTGTCAGCATTATGAAAAAAATATAAAAAAATTATTGGAAATATTCAAATTAGGAATGTCAGAATCAGAATGCATAGTTTGTAAGAAAGAAAAAAAAATGGAATTAAAGTATATTTTATGGCTTAAATAAATTACGTTAATCAGAGACTGAGACACTCTCACTCTCACACACACTGCTGTGTGTATACAAATCCCACAAAAAGACTCAGTAATATATGTATGTTTACATGCTCATGCACTACAAATCATCCTGCACTGTTCCCCAGCCAGCTGCTGACTCACAATGTTTCTCTTCGCACATGTACAGTATTTATCTGAAGCACTCGCATAGATTGTATAGTTTGTATTTTTTAGTTTATGTATAGGTAAAAAAAAAAAAAAGTTTATATATAGGATATTTATAGTCAAAATCTATCAGTAGGATAGTTGTGTATAGGTTTATATTGTTTTACTTCATTGCTGTATGCCTGTATTTATGTAGCACCGTGGTCCTGTGAGGCACGACATTTCGTTCCACTGTATGCCCCCGCATGTAGCGGAATGACAATAAAGCTCGACTTGACTTGAGACAAATTTATTTATTTATTTATTTTATCAGAAAAGGAGTGGTTTTGATGTACAAAGTTGTTTTATTGTCTGTTATAACAGCTTTTATTTAAACCCATGAAAATGCAGTATACACATAGTATTGAAATATATAATATACTTCTTAAATTTTCTAATATTTACATCATATATATTTCAAATATATCTAATCAACAATAACACAAGTACAACTGCATGTACTAAAGTAATTAGCAAAGAGATTTTTATTTGTATCAATAAATAGCCATACTTGGTCAATGCATTGCAGTATATTGAAAAATATAAGCACTAGATTCCCAAATGGAAGTGTATGCAAAAAGTGTTTTTCAGAAATTGCTTATTGCACCTTTATCAGGCTAAAGTGTATCACGGTAAAATTTAACAGCAACATTTATTTTTGACTTTATTTTATTTTTATTGATTTATAATTATTTTATGTTTTGCTTTGTTGATTTTAAAACCGTATTAGTAATTAATAATAAGGCAGCATAGACAGAAGGCTGTTTTAATGTTATGTGATCTTACCCTTACATATTCTCTTATGTGAATATTTTCATAACAACATGAGCCGCTTAAAATGAAGAAAGTAATCAACATAACTGATATTCAAAATGGTAAGCAAGTTCTGCTTTGTTTACGTTTCGTATATATGCTTTTATCTTGTATATCATTGTTTCAGGTTCTTCTTTTGAATGACAAATATATACTATTTATAGCTGCTGATATAAACAGCTAATTCCTCTCATGTAGGCGCAGAACGCACGTGAAGTTTGCAGTTGGCTGTAGTCTGCGAAGTGTGTTCAAGCACAGCTTTTTGTCCAGATGCTGCCGATGCAAGGCGTCAACACCGTCGGCTTTCGTTGCTGCTAGTTCTTTGAAGTCGGCTTGGTGGGTCCCAGCCTTATGGCAACCTAGGATATCCGAGTGTCCAACCCACCAAGACCTTACAGGACACACTAGTCCTAACTCTGAATGTTCCCCTGGGGTGAACTGACAGCTGTTATTATGTTTTTGGGATTAGTTTTGCTTTGTTTTTGTACAATAATTTTTTGACATTTGATTTCAAATTGGTTGGGATTTTCTTTTCCAAACATGTTTCACATATTTTTTATTTTTTATTTTTTCTTAGTTGATTTAAAATGTCAAATTATAGTATTTGTTAGCAAATTGGTTTGGATTTTCTTTTCTAAAAATATTTTTTGTTGTTTTTCAGTAACCTAGGGTGCGTCCTGTGTCCCACCCACCACAACCTTACAGGACACACCCTAGTCCTAACTCCAAGTGTTTCCCCTGGGGTGAACTGACAGCCTCGCCCAAATTTTCCAGGTGGCCAAGGTGTGCAATGCGCAGAGTTGCACTCTTGGTCCATTGCTCGCCGTCCCACCCAGAGGGCTGCAGCAGAGCTTCCCTGTCCTGTAAGGGCGGCCTCTCCCTAATTGCCCAAGTGCTTACAGGTTTCCTGGATGCAGACTATAACACACTGCACTGTGGGCATATAGCTGATCTGTCCCGCCCAGAGTTCTGCACCAGAGCTAGGAGCCAATATGACATAAAGGCCAATTTGCCCAAAGATTTTTTGTAATTTGTTGTATTTGGCATTTGTCATTTGAAAATGTGTTTTTATCTGCATTATTATTATTTTAATTCTGTTTTTGAATTTATTTTATTTAGTTGTTTTTTAAAAAAAATAGTTTTCATGCAATATTTTTTCACGTAGTTTTTTTTTTTTGGTGCTTATTAGATTTAAAATGTAAAATTATAGTATTTGTTAGCAAATTGTTTAGGATTCCTTTTCCGAAAAATATTTTTGTCGGTTTTTTTTAGGTGGCCAAGGTGTGCAATGCGCAGAGTTGCACTCTTGGTCCATTGCTCGCCGTCCCGCCCAGAGGGCTGCAGCAGAGCTTCCCTGTCCTGTAAGGGCGGCCTCTCCCTAATTGCCCAAGTGCTTACAGGTTTCCTGGATGCAGACTATAACACACTGCACTGTGGGCATATAGCTGATCTGTCCCGCCCAGAGTTCTGCACTGGAGCTAGGAGCCAATACGACATGAAGGCCAATTTGCCCAAATATTTTTTTTTATTTGTTGTATTTGGCATTATTTTCATTTAATTTTTTTTGTCATTTGAAAATGTGTTTTTATCTGCATTATTATTATTTTAATTGTGTTTTTGAATTTATTTTACTCAGTTTAAAAAAAAAAAAAAATAGTTTTTGTACAATATTTTTTCACATAGTTTTTTTTTTTTTGGTGCTTTTTAGATTTAAAATGTAAAATTATAGTATTTGTTAGCAAATTGTTTAGGATTCTTTTTCCAGAATTTTTTTTTTTTTTTTTTGGCAACCTTGGGTGCACCCTGTGTCCCACCCACCACAACCTTACAGGACACACCCTAGTCCTAAGTCCAAGTGTTTCCTGGGGTGAACTGACAGCCTCGCCCAAATTTTCCAGGTGGCCAAGGTGTGCAATGCAGAGTTGCACTCTTGGTCCATTGCTCACCGTCCGCCCAGAGGGCTGCAGCAGAGCTTCCTGTCCTGTAAGGGCGGCCTCTCCCTAATTGCCCAAGTGCTTACAGGTTTCCTGGATGCAGACTATAACACACTGCACTGTGGGCATATAGCTGATCTGTCCCGCCCAGAGTTCTGCACTGGAGCTAGGAGCCAATACGACATGAAGGCCAATTTGCCCAAATATTTTTTTTTATTTGTTGTATTTGGCATTATTTTCATTTAATTTTTTTTGTCATTTGAAAATGTGTTTTTATCTGCATTATTATTATTTTAATTGTGTTTTTGAATTTATTTTACTCAGTTTAAAAAAAAAAAAAAATAGTTTTTGTACAATATTTTTTCACATAGTTTTTTTTTTTTGGTGCTTTTTAGATTTAAAATGTAAAAGTATAGTATTTGTTAGCAAATTGTTTAGGATTCTTTTTCCGGAATTGTTTTTTTTTTTTGGCAACCTTGGGTGCGCCCTGTGTCCCACCCACCACAACCTTACAGGACACACCCTAGTCCTAAGTCCAAGTGTTTCCCCTGGGGTGAACTGACAGCCTCGCCCAAATTTTCCACGTGGCCAAAGTGTGCAATGCGCAGAGTTGCACTCTTGGTCCATTGCTGCAGCAGAGCTTCCCTGTCCTGTAAGGGCGACCTCTCCCTAATTGCCCAAGTGCTTACAGGTTTCCTGGATGCAGACTATAACACACTGCACTGTGGGCATATAGCTGATCTGTCCCGCCCGGAGTTCTGCACTGGAGCTAGGAGCCAATACGACATGAAGCCCAATTTGCCCAAAGATTTTTTGTAATTTGTTGTATTTGGCATTAATTTTATTTCTTTTTTTTTTGTCATTTGAAAATGTGTTTTTATCTTCATTATTATTATTTTAATTGTGTTTTGAATTTATTTTATTTAGTTGTTTTTAAAAAATAGTTTTCATGCAATATTTTTCACGTAGTTTTTTTTTTTTGGTGCTTATTAGATTTCAAATGTAAAATTATAGTATTTGTTAGCAAATTGTTTAGGATTCTTTTTCCAGAATTATTATTTATTTTTTTTGGCAACCTTGGGTGCGTCCTGTGTCCCACCCACCACAACCTTACAGGACACACCCTAGTCCTAACTCCAAGTGTTTCCCCTGGGGTGAACTGACAGCCTTGCCCAAATTTTCCAGGTGGCCAAGGTGTGCAATGCGCAGAGTTGCACTCTTGGTCCATTGCTCGCCGTCCCGCCCAAAGGGCTGCAGCAGAGATTCCCTGTCCTGTAAGGGCGGCCTCTCCCTAATTGCCCAAGTGCTTACAGGTTTCCTGGATGCAGACTATAACACACTGCACTGTGGGCATATAGCTGATCTGTCCCGCCCAGAGTTCTGCACCAGAGCTAGGAGCCAATACTACATAAAGGCCAAAATATTTTTTTTTATTTGGAATTATTTTCATTTTATTTTTTTTGTTATTTGAAAATGTGTTTTTATCTGCATTATTATTATTTTAAATGTGTTTTTGAATTCATTTTATTTAGTTGTTTTTTAAAAAAAATTGTTTTTATACAATATTTTTTCACATAGTTTTTTTTTTTTGGTGCTTTTTAGATTTAAAATGTAAAATTATAGTATTTGTTAGCAAATTGTTTAGGATTCTTTTTCCGGAATTGTTTTTTTTTTTTGGCAACCTTGGGTGCACCCTGTGTCCCACCCACCACGACCTTACAGGACACACCCTAGTCCTAAGTCCAAGTGTTTCCCCTGGGGTGAACTGACAGCCTTGGCCAAATTTTCCAGGTGGCCAAAGTGTGCAATGCGTAGAGTTGCACTCTTGGTCCATTGCTGGAGCAGAGCTTCCCTGTCCTGTAAGGGCGGCCTCTCCCTAATTGCCCAAGTGCTTACAGGTTTCCTGGATGCAGACTATAACACACTGCACTGTGGGCATATAGCTGATCTGTCCCGCCCAGAGTTCTGCACCGGAGCTAGGAGCCAATACGACATGAAGGCCAATTTTCCCAAAGATTTTTTTTTATTTGTTGTATTTGGCATTATTTTCATTTAATTTTTTTTGTCATTTGAAAATGTGTTTTTATCTGCATTATTATTATTTTAATTGTGTTTTGAATTTATTTTACTGTTTTTTTTTTTTGCTTATTTTATTTAAAATGTAAAATTATAGTATTTGTTAGCAAATTGTTTAGGATTCTTTTTCCGGAATTGTTTTTTTTTTTTGGCAACCTTGGGTGCACCCTGTGTCCCACCCACCACGACCTTACAGGACACACCCTAGTCCTAAGTCCAAGTGTTTCCCCTGGGGTGAACTGACAGCCTCGCCCAAATTTTCCAGGTGGCCAAAGTGTGCAATGCAGAGTTGCACTCTTGGTCCATTGCTGCAGCAGAGCTTCCCTGTCCTGTAAGGGCGGCCTCTCCCTAATTGCCCAAGTGCTTACAGGTTTCCTGGATGCAGACTATAACACACTGCACTGTGGGCATATAGCTGATCTGTCCCGCCCAGAGTTCTGCACTGGAGCTAGGAGCCAATACGACATAAAGGCCAATTTGCCCAAAGATTTTTTTTTATTTGTTGTATTTGGCATTATTTTCATTTAATTTTTTTTGTCATTTGAAAATGTGTTTTTATCTGCATTATTATTATTTTAATTGTGTTTTTGAATTTATTTTACTGTTTTTTTTTTTTTTGCTTATTTTATTTAAAATGTAAAATTATAGTATTTGTTAGCAAATTGTTTAGGATTCTTTTTCCGGAATTGTTTTTTTTTTTTGGCAACCTTGGGTGCACCCTGTGTCCCACCCACCACGACCTTACAGGACACACCCTAGTCCTAAGTCCAAGTGTTTCCCCTGGGGTGAACTGACAGCCTCACCCAAATTTTCCAGGTGGCCAAAGTGTGCAATGCGCAGAGTTGCACTCTTGGTCCATTGCTGCAGCAGAGCTTCCCTGTCCTGTAAGGGCGGCCTCTCCCTAATTGCCCAAGTGCTTACAGGTTTCCTGGATGCAGACTATAACACACTGCACTGTGGGCATATAGCTGATCTGTCCCGCCCAGAGTTCTGCACTGGAGCTAGGAGCCAATACGACATAAAGGCCAAAATATTTTTTTTTATTTGGAATTATTTTCATTTTATTTTTTTTGTCATTTGAAAATGTGTTTTTATCTTCATTATTATTATTTTAATTCTGTTTTTGAATTTATTTTATTTAGTTGTTTTTTAAAAAAAAAAATAGTTGTCATGCAATATTTTTTCACGTAGTTTTTTTTTTTTGGTGCTTATTAGATTTAAAATGTAAAATTATAGTATTTGTTAGCAAATTGTTTAGGATTCTTTTTCCAGAATTTTTTTTTTTTGGCAACCTTGGGTGCACCCTGTGTCCCACCCACCACAACCTTACAGGACACACCCTAGTCCTAACTCCAAGTGTTTCCCCTGGGGTGAACTGACAGCCTTGCCCAAATTTTCCAGGAGGCCAAAGTGTGCAATGTGCAGAGTTGCACTCTTGGTCCATTGCTCGCCGTCCCACCCAGAGGGCTTCAGCAGAGCTTCCCTGTCCTGTAAGGGCGGCCTCTCCCTAATTGCCCAAGTGCTTACAGGTTTCCTGGATGCAGACTATAACACACTGCACTGTGGGCATATAGCTGATCTGTCCCGCCCAGAGTTCTGCACCAGAGCTAGGAGCCAATACGACATAAAGGCCAAAATATTTTTTTTTATTTGAAATTATTTTCATTTTATTTTTTTTTGTTATTTGAAAATGTGTTTTTATCTGCATTATTATTATTTTAAATGTGTTTTTGAATTCATTTTATTTAGTTGTTTTTTAAAAAAAATAGTTTTTGTACAATATTTTTTCACATAGTTTTTTTTTTTGGTGCTTTTTAGATTTAAAATGTAAAATTATAGTATTTGTTAGCAAATTGTTTAGGATTCTTTTTCCGGAATTGTTTTTTTTTTTTGGCAACCTTGGGTGCACCCTGTGTCCCACCCACCACGACCTTACAGGACACACCGTAGTCCTAAGTTCAAGTGTTTCCCCTGGGGTGAACTGACAGCCTTGGCCAAATTTTCCAGGTGGCCAAAGTGTGCAATGCGCAGAGTTGCACTCTTGGTCCATTGCTGCAGCAGAGCTTCCCTGTCCTGTAAGGGCGACCTCTCCCTAATTGCCCAAGTGCTTACAGGTTTCCTGGATGCAGACTATAACACACTGCACTGTGGGCATATAGCTGATCTGTCCCGCCCAGAGTTCTGCACTGGAGCTAGGAGCCAATACGACATGAAGGCCAATTTGCCCAAAGATTTTTTTTTATTTGTTGTATTTGGCATTATTTTCATTTAATTTTTTTTGTCATTTGAAAATGTGTTTTTATCTGCGTTATTATTATTTTAATTGTATTTTTGAATTTATTTTACTCATTTTTTTTTTTCTTATTTTATTTAAAATGTAAAATTATAGTATTTGTTAGCAAATTGTTTAGGATTCTTTTTCCAGAATTTTTTTTTTTTTTTTTGGCAACCTTGGGTGCACCCTGTGTCCCACCCACCACAACCTTACAGGACACACCCTAGTCCTAACTCCAAGTGTTTCCCCTGGGGTGAACTGACAGCCTTGCCCAAATTTTCCAGGTGGCCAAAGTGTGCAATGCGCAGAGTTGCACTCTTGGTCCATTGCTGCAGCAGAGCTTCCCTGTCCTTTAAGGGTGGCCTCTCCCTAATTGCCCAAGTGCTTACAGGTTTCCTGGATGCAGACTATAACACACTGCACTGTGGGCATATAGCTGATCTGTCCCGCCCAGAGTTCTGCACTGGAGCTAGGAGCCAATACGACATAAAGGCCAAAATATTTTTTTTTAATTGGAATTATTTTCATTTTATTTTTTTTGTCATTTGAAAATGTGTTTTTATCTTCATTATTATTATTTTAATTCTGTTTTTGAATTTATTTTATTTAGTTGTTTTTAAAAAATAGTTTTCATGCAATATTTTTTCACGTAGTTTTTTTTTTTTTGGTGCTTATTAGATTTAAAATGTAAAATTATAGTATTTGTTAGCAAATTGTTTAGGATTCTTTTTCCGAATTTTTTTTTTTTTTGGCAACCTTGGGTGCACCCTGTGTCCCACCCACCACAACCTTACAGGACACACCCTAGTCCTAACTCCAAGTGTTTCCTGGGGTGAACTGACAGCCTTGCCCAAATTTTCCAGGAGGCCAAAGTGTGCAATGCAGAGTTGCACTCTTGGTCCATTGCTCGCCGTCCCGCCCAGAGGGCTTCAGCAGAGCTTCCCTGTCCTGTAAGGGCGGCCTCTCCCTAATTGCCCAAGTGCTTACAGGTTTCCTGGATGCAGACTATAACACACTGCACTGTGGGCATATAGCTGATCTGTCCCGCCCAGAGTTCTGCACCAGAGCTAGGAGCCAATCGACATAAAGGCCAAAATATTTTTTTTATTTGGAATTATTTTCATTTCATTTTTTTTTGTTATTTGAAAATGTGTTTTTATCTGCATTATTATTATTTTAAATGTGTTTTTGAATTCATTTTATTTAGTTGTTTTTTAAAAAAAATAGTTTTTGTACAATATTTTTTCACATAGTTTTTTTTTTTTGTGCTTTTAGATTTAAAATGTAAAATTATAGTATTTGTTAGCAAATTGTTTAGGATTCTTTTTCCGAATTTTTTTTTTTTTTTTGGCAACCTTGGGTGCACCCTGTGTCCCACCCACCACAACCTTACAGGACACACCCTAGTCCTAACTCCAAGTGTTTCCCCTGGGGTGAACTGACAGCCTTGCCCAAATTTTCCAGGTGGCCAAAGTGTGCAATGCGCAGAGTTGCACTCTTGGTCCATTGCTGCAGCAGAGCTTCCCTGTCCTGTAAGGGCGACCTCTCCTAATTGCCCAAGTGCTTACAGGTTTCCTGGATGCAGACTATAACACACTGCACTGTGGGCATATAGCTGATCTGTCCCGCCCAGAGTTCTGCACTGGAGCTAGGAGCCAATACGACATAAAGGCCAAAATATTTTTTTATTTGGAATTATTTTCATTTCATTTTTTTGTTATTTGAAAATGTGTTTTTATCTGCATTATTATTATTTTAAATGTGTTTTTGAATTCATTTTATTTAGTTGTTTTTAAAAAATAGTTTTTGTACAATATTTTTCACATAGTTTTTTTTTTTTGTGCTTTTAGATTTAAAATGTAAAATTATAGTATTTGTTAGCAAATTGTTTAGGATTCTTTTTCCAGAATTTTTTTTTTTTTGGCAACCTTGGTGCACCCTGTGTCCCACCCACCACAACCTTACAGGACACACCCTAGTCCTAACTCCAAGTGTTTCCCCTGGGGTGAACTGACAGCCTTGCCCAAATTTTCCAGGTGGCCAAAGTGTGCAATGCGCAGAGTTGCACTCTTGGTCCATTGCTGCAGCAGAGCTTCCCTGTCCTGTAAGGGCGACCTCTCCCTAATTGCCCAAGTGCTTACAGGTTTCCTGGATGCAGACTATAACACACTGCACTGTGGGCATATAGCTGATCTGTCCCGCCCAGAGTTCTGCACTGGAGCTAGGAGCCAATACGACATAAAGGCCAATTTGCCCAAATATTTTTTTTTATTTGTTGTATTTGGCATTATTTTCATTTAATTTTTTTTGTCATTTGAAAATGTGTTTTTATCTGCATTATTATTATTTTAATTGTGTTTTTGAATTCATTTTACTGTTTTTTTTTTTTTTTTGCTTATTTTATTTAAAATGTAAAATTATAGTATTTGTTAGCAAATTGTTTAGGATTCTTTTTCCGGAATTTTTTATTTTTTTTGGCAACCTTGGGTGCGTCCTGTGTCCCACCCACCACGACCTTACAGGACACACCCTAGTCCTAACTCCAAGTGTTTCCCCTGGGGTGAACTGACAGCCTTGCCCAAATTTTCCAGGTGGCCAAAGTGTGCAATGCGCAGAGTTGCACTCTTGGTCCATTGCTGCAGCAGAGCTTCCCTGTCCTGTAAGGGCGGCCTCTCCCTAATTGCCCAAGTGCTTACAGGTTTCCTGGATGCAGACTATAACACACTGCACTGTGGGCATATAGCTGATCTGTCCCGCCCAGAGTTCTGCACCAGAGCTAGGAGCCAATACGACATAAAGGCCAAAATATTTTTTTTTATTTGGAATTATTTTCCTTTTATTTTTTTTGTCATTTGAAAATGTGTTTTTATCTGCATTATTATTATTTTAATTGTGTTTTTGAATTCATTTTATTTAGTTGTTTTTAAAAAAAAAATTGTTTTTGTACAATATTTTTTCACATAGTTTTTTTTTTTTGGTGCTTTTTAGATTTAAAATGTAAAATTATAGTATTTGTTAGCAAATTGTTTAGGATTCTTTTTCCGGAATTGTTTTTTTTTTTTGGCAACCTTGGGTGCACCCTGTGTCCCACCCACCACGACCTTACAGGACACACCCTAGTCCTAAGTCCAAGTGTTTCCCCTGGGGTGAACTGACAGCCTTGCCCAAATTTTCCAGGTGGCCAAAGTGTGCAATGCGCAGAGTTGCACTCTTGGTCCATTGCTGCAGCAGAGCTTCCCTGTCCTGTAAGGGCGACCTCTCCCTAATTGCCCAAGTGCTTACAGGTTTCCTGGATGCAGACTATAACACACTGCACTGTGGGCATATAGCTGATCTGTCCCGCCCAGAGTTCTGCACTGGAGCTAGGAGCCAATACGACATAAAGGCCAATTTGCCCAAATATTTTTTTTTATTTGTTGTATTTGGCATTATTTTTATTTTATTTTTTTAGTCATTTGAAAATGTGTTTTTATCTGCATTATTATTATTTTAATTGTGTTTTTGAATTTATTTTACTCAGTTTTTTTTTTTTGCTTATTTTATTTAAAATGTAAAATTATAGTATTTGTTAGCAAATTGTTTAGGATTCTTTTCCCGGAATTTTATTTATTTTTGGCAACCTTGGTGCGCCCTGTGTCCCACCCACCACAACCTTACAGGACACACCCTAGTCCTAACTCCAAGTGTTTCCCCTGGGGTGAACTGACAGCCTCACCCAAATTTTCCAGGTGGCCAAAGTGTGCAATGCGCAGAGTTGCACTCTTGGTCCATTGCTGCAGCAGAGCTTCCCTGTCCTGTAAGGGCGGCCTCCCTAATTGCCCAAGTGCTTACAGGTTTCCTGGATGCAGACTATAACACACTGCACTGTGGGCATATAGCTGATCTGTCCCGCCCAGAGTTCTGCACCAGAGCTAGGAGCCAATACGACATGAAGCCCAATTTGCCAAAAGATTTTTTTTATTTGTTGTATTTGGCATTATTTTTATTTATTTTTTAGTCATTTGAAAATGTGTTTTTATCTGCATTATTATTATTTTAATTGTGTTTTTGAATTTATTTTACTCAGTTTTTTTTTTTTTGCTTATTTTATTTAAAATGTAAAATTATAGTATTTGTTAGCAAATTGTTTAGGATTCTTTTCCCGGAATTTTATTTATTTTTTGGCAACCTTGGGTGCGCCCTGTGTCCCACCCACCACAACCTTACAGGAGACACCCTAGTCCTAACTCCAAGTGTTTCCCCTGGGGTGAACTGACAGCCTCACCCAAATTTTCCAGGTGGCCAAAGTGTGCAATGCGCAGAGTTGCACTCTTGGTCCATTGCTGCAGCAGAGCTTCCCTGTCCTGTAAGGGCGGCCTCTCCCTAATTGCCCAAGTGCTTACAGGTTTCCTGGATGCAGACTATAACACACTGCACTGTGGGCATATAGCTGATCTGTCCCGCCCAGAGTTCTGCACCAGAGCTAGGAGCCAATACGACATGAAGCCCAATTTGCCAAAAGATTTTTAGTAATTTGTTGTATTTGGCATTATTTTTATTTAATTTTTTTTGTCATTTGAAAATGTGTTTTTATCTGCATTATTATTATTTTAATTGTGTTTTTGAATTTATTTTATTTAGTTGTTTTTTTAAAAAAATAGTTTTTGTACAATATTTTTTCACATAGTTTTTTTTTTTTGGTGCTTTTTAGATTTAAAATGTAAAATTATAGTATTTGTTAGCAAATTGTTTAGGATTCTTTTTCCGGAATTGTTTTTTTTTTTTGGCAACCTTGGGTGCACCCTGTGTCCCACCCACCACAACCTTACAGGACACACCCTAGTCCTAACTCCAAGTGTTTCCCCTGGGGTGAACTGACAGCCTTGCCCAAATTTTCCAGGTGGCCTAGGTGTGCAATACGCAGAGTTGCACTCTTGGTCCATTGCTCACCGTCCCGCCCAGAGGGCTGCAGCAGAGCTTCCCTGTCCTGTAAGGGTGGCCTCTCCCTAATTGCCCAAGTGCTTACAGGTTTCCTGGATGCAGACTATAACACACTGCACTGTGGGCACTGTGAGTAGACGTCTACTCTGGGCAACACAGATGATGCATGTACTCCGCGCTGTGTAGTTCGGTTTGAAGTTGTGAATGTTTGACACAAAAATTAAAATATCTACATAAACACTGAGTGCGTATACCCCAAAAACACAACTCGCAGCCGTTTAGAGGTAATTTCTGGGATGTCACAGAATTTACCGGTATTTTGAAACTGATTTACTGGTCAGTGTCAGTGCCTGTGTGAACAGCACATTTTTGTATTTACGGGTAAAGCCGTTCTGATAATTTAACGGGAATTTACTGGTATTACTGTGTGAAAGGGGCTACTTACATGCTTGCAAAAGCATCGAGTTGAAATTGTAGAGATGTTGTGTTACACGCTAACGTGTGTGTTAATGTAAATGTGATTTACATATAATATACAGTAAGGCTTCACTTTGAAAATAACATATAACTTATCTGACAACTATGCTCTTGTTTTTGCTTTTCTAGGTTAACTAAAGTATACTTTTTGCTTGCCTTTAACAACTTACTTGTTGGCGACTCTTCTGTCGTCTGTTGTGGTCGCTTCTTTCTTATGATAATCACACCTGCAGAAGTCTTGACATGATATTGTAGACATGATGTTGTGTCACACGTTGGTGTGTGTGTACAGATGTAAATGTGATTTACAATTTCAAGGATTCACTGCAGTTTGTAAAAAAATCACTTATCTGACAACTGCTTATACCTATGCTTAAAGCTTGTCTTATTTAACTAAATTTTTTGTTTGTTTTCATTTAAAATCTTATTTGAGAGTGACTTGTCATCTGATACGGTCTCTTCTTTCTTAAGACAAAGATATACTTGCAGAAGCATTGAGTTGATATTGGAGAGATGTTGTTTTACGTGAGTGTGTTAAAGGAAATGTGATTTATATTATATTTTTAAGGATTCAGTTTGAAAATGTCTAAGTTATCTGACAAGTATACTTATATCTATGCTTTTAACTTCTCTCATGGTTAACTGAAGTACAGTATATGTTTTCTGTTTTCATTTAAAATCTTACTTGCTCTTCTGTCATCTGTTTCTCCTGTTCTCTACTTTCTGAAGATGATAACATGCCTGCAGAAGTGTTGATGATATTGTAGAGATGTTTTTTAAAAACACTTTCCACTTGAAGTCCTTGTCCTTGTATCTTGTACTTTTCTTAACTGACTCTGTGTGGCCAGGAATTCCAAATTCCATGATGTCATAATGGGTGAAAGCTGATTGGTTGAGAGAGTCTCTGTGTCAGAGTGATGAATTTAAAGACCGTGCTTATTAATTATGTGGGGTTTTATGCTCTTGGTTCCTGGTTTTCATGTTTTGAGGTCAGTCTAAAAAATGCAATCATTTTCTGAGTCCTAAAAAAATCTGCTAAAAAAGTGGACATCCGCTTGTATTTAGAGACAATCTCCTCCGGTCAGAACATCGCAGTCTGTTTATCAAGGTATGTTGATCGCATGACCAGCTGTGCCATTTTAAGTTTACTATTGATAATGAAATAATAATAAAAAACATTAATTTTCATTGCTTGAACCATTTCGACATCCCTGATTTTGATTAAAGATTATGAACAGAAATATTTTCCAATGAATTGTGCAGTGTGCAAACAAGAAAGTAAATACATAGATTTTAATTTCATGTTGACTTTGTATATAAGATCTGTCGTGCTTTCTGAAACTAATTAAAGTAGATCCTAATAACGTTGTGTTATCAGTATGTAAATGCTATAAAGTTTGTTGTTTAATGCCTTTGAAATGAGTCACATTACTGTACACTGTTTTATTAAACAGTTATATTGTGAAATATTTACAATTGAAATTATTTTTCAAATGTGTTTAATTTCTGTGATTGTCACTTTTGATCTGATCAATATAACGTGTCCTCGCTGAATAAAAGTATTCATTTCTAAAATAATTAGAAAAAAAAAAATAATAATCTTCAAGGATTCATGTCAAAGGGAATTTCAAAAGGTTTATTTAGTTCATGTCTGACAACCAGTTCTCAGCATATCATCTCTCTGGCATTAGCCTACAATACATTTGTTTGTCCAGATAGGAAGCTTATCTTAATATCAAGAACCTGAAAACAGTGCATGCGATTCCCAGAGCAGCACTCTTCACAGTGATATTGCCGTGGTTGTTTACAGCAGAAACACAGTAGGACGTGCTCCATATAAATATAAATGAGATGCATCTTGTTCCATGTGCCCTCCCAAATATACAGGAAGATTTCAGTGTTTTCCTGCTGTGAAATCAAATTACCAGTGCTGGATGGAATGAACACAGACACAGATTTTTTACATGTATTTATCATACATCTCATTATACTCTCTGCAGGATGTATGCATGACAACAGACCTCTGTTTGGGGAATATGCATTGCATTGTCTTATTTACTCCTGCTTTTTTGAACCTTATTGCAGAATCTTCCAGGCACAATTCTGCAATGATGTAAACATAGAGGCCATTCTTCACTTTCCCTCTGCAAATTCAGCATAATATATCATCAAAATATCTTATATAAAATAGGTATTATGTTATTTTTCCCAGTATTTTCCATTAAAAATGCTGAATAAAGGATTTTTTTTTCATCAAATCAATCATCAAATTAATTGACAAATATTTTCATTTATATATTTTATTATTGACTTGTGTTTCTAGTACATATCCAAACCTGGTGACTTAAAATATGTGAAATATTGCACCAGGTTTAATGTCAAAAGGCTTTTCAAGGTAATTAGCAGTGAAATTATTAGATTAGATTGCCATCTACTGGTGATTGACCACACAATGCAAAAAAAAAAAAGAAAAAAGAAAAAGGCTAATTTGAAAAAAGAAAAAATAATAATAATAATTCCTGTTTTCAAAATCTAAGAACAGATTAAGTTAGAAGTTCTTTTATATACATGGTACTAGAAATTATGCTACTGTCTGTAACATTTATGCTTTGTATAATTTTCAATAATTAGGTAAATTGTGACAAATTATAAATGTAAATGTTTTAAAGGTATTAGAGCTAGTGTAAGGGGGAAAATAATATCATTATGGTTATATAATATAAAAGACATGAAATTACAGACCGGATGATGAGAATGATGCAAATGGAAGCGAGAAAATTACAGTGTCACAAATTTGCATATTTGATTTGTGACCAAGTGCATCTTATATACTCTTTTATGTTATGTCATAAATTTAAATAATTAAAACTTTTATTTTTTCGGAATGTTAAAATTTAATCTCGGAGCTGAAAGCTGAAACCCAATACCGCACTTATATACAGTACTTGGGACTGTAGATTAGGGTACTTACTGTAATAATGATAATTATGTATGCATTGTACAATTTTGAAACATTATGTGAAAAGGTTATAAAGGTATCAAAGGTAACAATATGATGAAAATATGCATTATTATGGTGATACACTAGTGCCTTATAGAAGTAAGGACAGAATGAACCCACTATGTCTTGATATAATTCCACCTAGAAAGCAGTAGAGGGAGACGTTGAGCTGTTTTGGTCTTGTTTTTCTGGGTTCATCCAGTTTATTGGAAAGTAAATATACACAGGACACTAACTTAAATACTTATCTGTCTCATCAGCCTTAAAGCACATGTACACTTGGGGAAGAAGTGGCGATTTGGCTGCCCAACAGAGGGTGCCAAATAAGAAAAGTCAACAGCCTTCAACTGGGAAGAACAACCAGATCTTCTGCACAGCAATGCAAACTAATTGTCTTTAAATAACATATGTTATTTGAAGCTTTTCATGGATATGGAATAGTTTTTTAGTAGTTTTAGTGTTTTTTAGTAGTTTAGCAGCCATTGACTTCCATTGTATTTTTTTTTTTTTGTTGTTTTTTTAATATATATATATATATATACTTCAACTGTTTGCTTACCAGCATTCTTCACAGTATCTTCTTTTGTGTTCAACAGAAGAAAGAAACTCATACTAGTTTGGAACAACTTGAGGGTGAGCAAAAAATGACAGAATTTACATTTTTGGGTAAACTGTCCCTTTAAATGCAATGACTCTATACTGACTGTGTCTTATGAATTACTGTAGTGTTTTGTGGCGGCCTCCTGCTGGCACATGGAGCACCTTGGCATTTCTATTTCAGTTGTGGAGAGTCCTGGTCTTTTTACACAGCTATCCTTTCTGATGGCTGCGGTCACGGCCCCATGCCAGTGACCTACACAACCAGCCGCAAACTCTGGTTCATTGCTGTTTAAAATGTGGTAGGTCATGCTGTAGAGACTCATTATAACATTAAGTGCAAAGTAAAGCTGTACTCCAGAAGCACAGCTTCTGGTTTGGACAGTACAGAGATGCTAAATATGAATTTAAGAGTCAGCAATAAAACTGGATTGAGTTCAAATGTATGCACATGAGCTACTGTATAGCAGATAGGACAGTGATTTGCATTAAGATACAGTGTGAGCTCTGCAAAATACAGCAAATAGGAAAAATCATATTCTGTAAAGTTTATTTGCCATATATCTAAATATAAATATTGGTGTTGGTTGGGTAAAATAACGGTCATGTTATGATTAAAACTTTTTGTATTTAGCAGATACAGTAATTGTATTTCTCATTTATTTTTTGCAGTTCAATGCAGAATTATTATTAAAAATTTTGCTAATTTACATGGAAGCATTTTTCTAAGTCCTTCAAACAAACTTCATAGCTTAAAACCATGTATATACACTGAATGCAGATAATGTCCAGTGGTTCTGTTGTCAAAAATTAAAATTGGGAAGAAATGTGATCCAACTCCTGAATGATTTATGGTGCCACACATGGTTTAAATATAAACTGATGATTTTTATGCACAACAGACGCCATAGGGGATTGTGCAATATAAAATAACAATAACCAGCAAGCAGTATTTTTGCGGGTGAAAATGCTTTATTAATGAGAGAGGTGAGAGTAGAATGACCAGGCTGGTGCAATCTGACAGAAAGGCAACAGTATGTGAAATAGCCACATGTTACGTCAGTTCTTTGCTGAAGCACATCTCTGAATAGGCCACATCGGTGAAGTACATAGGACAGCAGCAGATGGCCATTTTTTCCCCTAGGTTTTCCCCAGGTGCCATTCCAGGCTATGGTGGCCACTTGCTGACTAAAAAAAAACTGGACTATAGGTGTTGCCTGATCTGATCTGGCCCTCACTGAGATTGAGGTTCCACAAACAATGAATTTGAACTCAAACCAGCAAGTCATTTGGGATGTTTCAGAACAGATCTGATACAAATGCCATATCAACATGGTTTATTATCTAAGGAATTTTTCAAGCTCTGTTGACTCCATGCCACCACTGAGTTCATGCATACTTCACTGGATAACAAAACGTTGCATAACAATAATAACAATGTATTTTGCATTAGCCTCTACAACACATCGTACACATTTATACACACATAAATCCAGTCTCTGAATATTTCTTTGAATCCAGGTTAAACGGGTGGGTTGACTGAAACAAGGGAGGTGTGGTTTACAAAGAAATTCGACACTGTAAAAGAAGTTGAGTGTGGATTTAAAGAGATGCTGCAGCCTGTTCTATAGGCTATAGGGGGAACCGAGTCTCCCCGGCACACTGATGGTCATTCAACTGAATTTATGAGCGCGATTACAGATGCTTTGGGATCTATGTATGAGCATTCGCAACTTGTATTGCTCAGTACTGAAACTTTTAGCAAGCCTGCAGAAAAGCTGAGTGAGCGCTCATTCGCTGGATACAGTATCTCAGGTAATCAGCATTCATAAGTGTAACTTATAAAATATACACTTTTTAATCAGTTGCTAGTGAAGTCATGGTCAGTCGTTCTGCATGTGTTAATTCGAGGCTGATACCTTTTGACGAAAACACTAAATGTTGGCATCTGTTGTACCTGACAGCATCATGTCTTTATCAGAGACTGTCTACTATCCCTATGTCTTAGCAGCAGCAAAAGAATGGACTGTTTATTATTTAGCATAGTGTTTTTGTGTATCATTATGTAGCCTACAGCTTGCATTAAGTCTGCGCTATATTTTATTTGTTGGTATAAGAGGTCATACATCTGACATACAGCCTATTTGACGTTGAGTTTGAAATAAATAAATAAATAGTTTTTAAGCTTGTTAAGAGTTGCCGTCTCAAATTTATGAACGAGTCGTTCTTTTGAATCGGATCTTTTAAATGAATCGAGGTTAGCCGTTTTGAACAATTTGCTCACGCGACTGATTCGATCCTCGAGTCAACTCACATGACTCGATGAACCGAGATGCGTGGTTCTCGGACTTATCTAAATCGTAGCCTAATGAACAGAGAGCATCTTTGTAGGGAACCGATGGCCTGAGAAGTAAGTTACTTTAAAAGCCGAATATCATAAAAACATAGTGGAAATATGTTTAGGCCTATTAATTTAGTTTACTGCAGTTTTATCTACGAAACAGAATAAGTTTTAGTAGGCTACATGGTATTAAAAAAAACATCTTAAATCAATTTTAAGACTAAAATCAAATTTAAAGTGAACTAGGCTATAATATTTTGATTTGGGTTAAACGCTTTTATCAACTGTATAAAGCATAGGCTATGTTTTTATTAGCTTCTAAATTAGGCTTCAGACGTGGATATTTAATATGACTCACAAAAATACAAACATCAATGATTTTATTAGGCCTAAGCAGCAAGGCAGATTGCCAGGGCGCAATTATCCTGACGTAACTGCAGGCCCGGCGCTAAAACCCCCATTTTTCTTAACCAACTTTATTTAGATCGGGAATAGATAATTATTTTGAGGAGCATGTGCACATATGTCTGAGCACATATGATGCATTTTGATTTGCGCAGATCGATCAGCGTCTGACTTGAAGCAGTGTGCGTCATCAAAGCAGGCAACAGCAAGAGCGGTTCGAGCAGACACTGATTACTGTCATCGCAGTTTCTCTGGCGCTGCTGGCTGCACGAGATCTGATGACATCTAATTCACGATTTACCAGACTCACCGTATTTCATGTCGTGCTTTAAAATGGTAACAAACTCTTGTAAAAATTCTAGTTATATTAATGCAATCAGGGGCGCCTGCAGGATTTCTTCACTTATCAGAATCTTCCCCCTCTCCCAAAACAGACTAGCTACTGTTATTAAAATAGTTCAGTTATGTATGTAATGGAAAAGTGATTGTTTTTTTTTGTTTGTTTTTTGTTTTTTCATAAAGTTAATTTAGAAAAACGAATGGAGCATTTTTTGTTCGTTAAATAAATCTTTTTTTTTTTTAAGCAATGACCAAGCAGCCAGCGGCTGCAGCGAGTTAATCATAGCCTGTGTTTGATTAATTTAGCCGTATCAAATCATCACGACTTACCTAAAATAAAATCTGTAGATATAAAACAGTTCAAGCATATCCCAATGTTAGTTTAAATGTTTAACCTATTTAAATGTGCGCTGTTGGACGCATATCCAATAGTTTGTGTGAAGAGTGGAAGCTGGAGGCGCCAGAGCGGTCACTTGCATTTTTTTTCTTACAGTAGAAACAACTTAAAACAGGCCTACACCGTAATTTATGCTCATTATGGTAAGAGAAATGCATCATTCGGAACTTTAAAGGGTCTACTTTTATTTGTGTGCATTCACAATATCAACAAAACGTTGTACCTTTATAAAATAGCCTAAATAGGAAAACAGAAAACACTTTCTGCTGGTCTTGAACAGGAGCGCTTCACAATGATGAACCGAAACTCAGCGAAACTGACTCACAGATGAATATATCTATAGAAAGCTTTAAATTACCATTTTAAAACGAAATAATTCAAATCGAAAGTAAAAACCCTTTCATTATGTAATCCGTAAAGATGCATTTCTCTCTAAAGGCATGTACAATGAGGACATGGCGAGTCATTTTTCTCATCACCATCTAAAATATAAAAAAAATGGAAAAGCCTAAAACAGGCCCGATTATAATTTGCGTTTTATTTTATTAATTGTATACAATTAAAAAAATAAAACAAATTAGGCTATAATGGCACATGTAAAACTTTGTCTTTTAATTGTATAGCTGCGTATATTTTCTGATATTTATGTTGCTCTGTCCTGAATACCTTAAAATTTAAAGGATTAGTTTAACTAGCTACTTATAGCCTACTATTTTTCATTAGTTTTCTGAATACCGTTAAATTTAAAGGATTTATCATCAAGCGAGAACAACTAAAAAAGCTTTTAGAACTGTTTATCTGTATTTATAATGTAAGTAAACATTTAGCTTTATTTACCAGCATTTTACATTAGGCTATTCATGAATGTAATAATAAAATGTGACTTGGCCTTAGCCTACCCTTTTTTTTCTTTTCTTTTTTTTTCCTCAAAAATGCAATTTTATAAAAGTTATTTTTAATTCATGCAGCAAACGTTTAAAACATATCTTTAAAACTTTACTTAAAAAAACTATTAACTTTTGTATGTGTGTGCGCAGGCACCCGTGTCTGTTTTGTCATTGCGCATATAAGAAGTGGCGCCCCCCCGTGGGATTGAAATGCCCCCCCAGCTATAACATCCTGGCGCCGGGCCTGCGTAATTGCGCCATGACATAAAATAAGGGCTGAATCGACTCGGTTCTTTGTGAGTCTTAGGGACTATTTCCCATGATTAGTTGTAAATGCGAAACAAGTGTTTTTTCCTGTTTGTACCCTCCCTTCATCTGCAAAATTATGTTCTTAGTGGTATAGGCTACTCATAGTAATTTTCAAAATGTAAACAAAAGCTTGGACGATTTTTTTTGGAATTTTCCATCTTTTTCTTCCAAGGCATAACCCTTCCCCCATCTACCAGGTTTTATTTATCAGCTTTATTGCCTAAAAGGCTCTTCCTCTTCTCTTCAGTTACCTGAGGACCCTCAGACGTCATCATCAGAACTCATTCACCATGGGTCACTTAACCTCTGCATTACTGAGGGGTCTCTCTCTCCTGCTGGTGACCCGGAGTGTGTTCGCCATGGTGCTGTTTAATGCCACAGATCTCGGCATTCTCTTGGAGAAGTACCTGGATGATGATGATGGAGACTGGGTGGTGGAGAGACAGCGAAGCAAGAGGGCCATCACTGCCAGTGACATGCAAGCAATCCTGGACCTCCACAACAAACTCCGGGGGCAGGTCTACCCACCGGCTTCAAATATGGAATACATGGTAAAACATCTCTAAACTGCTACAAATGATAAAATCTTGAATAACACATATTAGAAAGAATTATCCACTGTGGTTTAGTGGTATGTGTACACAATACAACTTTGCAGTCAGTTTTGCATTGACTTGATTTGCAGTCAACAGTTGTTTTTGAGGTTTTGAGGCAAAATTGTCATTTCAAATTCATGGGTTCTTCATGACCGTGTCAAATTACAAAAATGATTTTCTGCAGCCTTTTCAAGATATCACAAAAGTGTTTGAGAATTTATAGACTTATAATGGGGAGCAACACGAATTGCCTTTTTATTATATGTGACGAGAAAGCAGTAGATTTTAATAAGCAGTCAAAAGAACTTGCATTTAAGAATAAAATGCACAGTATAACTTCTGGAATATGAATAAGATTCATATTAATTATTAATTTGTATAAATTTAGTAATAACCTGTAAAATATTGTGACAAGAAAACAGTAAATGTTTTCTGTCTGCTAAATGAGATTTTTACAACAGTATAGCAGACTTTACATAAAATGCATGTAAATATCACTTGTTACTCGATAATCTTCCAGTTATGTCTTAATAAGATATTTGCTTAGTTTTGTGATCAAAGCTGGTTAGCAAAGCATAATGCAATGCAATACAATGATGATTGAGAGATGCACAAAAAACCTTCCTCGAAAGCCTGTTGTATCATATTTGATACTCATTTTAACATTATTTTTCTAAAAAATGATGCTTGAATAATTGAAATGTTTACCTCAAATTATTATACATACAAATTCTTTATAAAATTATTAAAGATTTCTCTGCGAAAAGACACGTGTACCATGCATGTGTCAAAATTATAGGGTTAGTAAAAATAACTTTACTGGAGAAGAGTATAAATGGTTTATGTCTGATCTTTTAAGCCTTGGAAAAAAATGCTAACACAAGTGTGTGTACCTGTTTTTAATTACCTGGTCTTTGTTTGCAAAGTGAATGGTGGGGTTCCAGAGGTTTATGAGAAAAAAAGGATAAAAAGGGACAAGATTATTACAGACAATTGGTGTCATTGCAGGATAGAAATAAAGCATCAAAATAATATGCATATTTGAAGGTCGCATAAACAGTTGTACAGCTTCAGTGAACTTATTGCTTTGCTGAAAGTTTGATGCTTGTGTCATGATAACGCCCTGTTATATCTTTGCTCATGTACTGTCAGTTTTCAGTGGGCTGTTTAACAGAGGACCACACACTTGCAGACACTCACCACCATCCATATTTTAGTCTGCATGTAAAGCACATATATATTGTTCTGTCTGAAGGATCATTGTCTAGATGGAAGAAATTATTATTCCCATTATTCTTCCAGTCATTCTGTATATATATATATATATATACTTATTTAAACAAAAATATAAAACAAAAAACCCCCCTAAGGATTCTGTTGTTTGAACCATTTGCCTCAAACTAAAATTAAAATAGAATTTGAAGCCTGGCTCCGTTGCACGCTAAACAAACCATTACCATGAGACTAATACAGTTTACACTCTCAGAACAGAAAAAATAAGTGGTGCATGGACCTCTTGAACACAAGACCCATTTATATTTCAGCTTTTCAGAAAGATGGGCAGTGGTTTGAGAGATGCCTTGCAGGGATTGTTAACTGGGTGTCAGGAGTGGAGTTTGGGCAGCTCAGCAGAGTGAGAGTAATAGGAATGGTGTGATGGATGTGGAGACATGGAATGTGATGATGTGCAGCTCCAGCCCTCCACAGCCTCTTATAATACTGGATTCGGAATTCTAGGCAAAACAGCAGAATTCCAGACTGCAGCCGGGAAATCGAGCAATCAACAGACCCTCGTTTCAACAGGCAGACATATGCTGTATAGCAGCTGCATTGACTCTACTTTTCTCATTTAATACTTTCCCTCTCAACAGAAAAAAATGAGCTCCTGAGGGACGTTGGAAATTTTTCACTTTCTTGGAATGTGACCAGATGACAAAAAAACGTGCAGCTGATGAGGTGTCAGATGAAGTAAACAATGGTGTGTGAAAGAGTGTGAGTGTTTGCACTGACGGGACATGTTTTCCTTTACTAGTCCTGTCTAAGTGCGGTCGGATTCTTGGGGGCCTCCCCTACAGAGAACGCTGTGCAAACAGAATCACTTTACCCTTTTTGAGGTTACAGATTTTGCCGGATAGACCATTTACTGGTGGAAATTTGCAAATTTGTACCCTAACACTAACTGATGTTCAGTTTTGGATTTTGACCACTAAACAGTCTATTTGTGGTTTAGGAGTGGTTGATTTTGTTGTATGCATGATTTAGTATACCCTAATACTTGAAGCCATTAATACCCTAGTAAAAATATAAGTATAGTTCAAATCTATTAACGTATTTACTGACATTGCTTGAGACTTTCTGATATAAAAATGATAATTAAACTTTATTTGGAGTACTACTTGTTCTTATTATTAAGCCTAAAATGTGTTTTAATGTCACTGTTGATGAGGATTGTATGATCTTTGAATAATATCGGTTTTAAATGCAACATATTTAAAGTGTACCTCTTACAATAGTTCCACTTTACCACTTCAGTATATCTTTAGTTGGACTTCAGCACTACTTCCTCACAATTAAAGTGCATTAAGTACAAAATAAATTACTTGTTCCAATTTTGCAGACTTTTAAGTATGCCAGTTTAGTATACTAAAAGTACAATAGCAGGGTATTTTTATTATATTATTCATACATTTTATTACTTTTTAATTACTTTTCTAAATTCCTAATTAATGTTTCCAACTATTAATCATTTTCAAACATTTAAAGCAAGCAGGCTTAACCTTAGAGCAGTACTCAGCACTGATTACCGTCAGACTTTCAAAATCCTTCATCGCTTGAATTAAGATTGTAATAATTTAATTTTAAAGCACAGCCACCACAAAATCAGACTTTAGCACCGCTTTTTACTTTGAGATCATTCTGAGGTTAAATACGGATTTAAAATCATAACAATTAACAATAAATAGTTTAATAGCTATGATACTGTTTTTGAAATCAAATCTTTGCATAGCTATGACAGGAGACACTGGCATCTAACAATGCCTTGGAAAAAACTGTTAATCTTAAATAGAGCATATACATAAACCCAAATAGAAAATAAAACAGTTATCAATTAAGCATGTGTCCTATTCTGTGTCCTAAACTCCTGACACACTGGCGTCTCATATTTTAGAGCAGTCGGTGCACTTTAATCTGTGTGTGTGTGTGTGTGTGTGTGTGTGTGGAAATATTCAAATGTAACCCCCTTTGTAATCGTTAACATTTTCATTAGTAACTGAAATTTAATTACACATTTTTCTCAGTAACTGTAACTGATTACAGTTACATTTATTTTGCAGTTAAATTCCGTTACATGTAACTTGTTACTCCCCAACACTGTATATATATATATATATATATATATATATATATATATATATATAATGCTACAATTACATTTATGTGTGTGTTTGTGTGTAAATGTATTTGCATATTTAGCATGGAATAAATGTATTTAGAATACATTTTATTATATTTATTTTTATACTCAATATGTTTCAATAATATAGATGTAAATAATGTGTTAACATGATTTTAGTGTAAAAACTTCATTAACTAATGTTTAAAAAACTTTTTACTTTAGCTTTTAATTTATGACTTTTCTGAAAATTCTTTTGTAACTTTTATTTTTAATTCATTCTTTATATTAATTTCAGTCTTTTTAAATTAGTCTTTAAACTTATATTAATTGTGATATGGTATCTGTTTTTATTTTAAATGTTTTAAATTGTAAAGCACTTTGAGGTGCATATTTTATAGAAAATATTCTAATATTAAATTGTTGACATTTTTATCCAGTTTTACAAAACTTCGTCACCATGACAGCATAATGCTTAAAACACTAAATGACCATAAAAATGATGAGAGCAATTTTACAATTAGAATGATACACAGTTTTTAACAGAAAAATAATAATGCTTTTATAAAATTATAAGCTGCACATTTCTGCTGTTAAATCCTTTAAAAGAAATGTCCCCATTCACTTCCATTGTAGTCTATTTTTGCTGTTGTTGTTGTTGTTAAGAAAATGAGGGATGAATCAAATGCTATAATTGAGCTTAACTTGTATTGTATTGAATTTAATCTCTACAGTATAAAGGCCCACTTTGATGGGTGGCTTAGCAAACCAAGCAGACATCCAGTTGGCAGGTGCTCACTTCAAGGATTAATGTCTCAGGCAATTGTTTCAGCTATTTTAGGGACTTTATTGGGGCAAGTTTACTGCTGGACTGTGCTTTGGGACTTCCCAGGGAAAAAGTGTAACATGTATGGGCAGTGACAGGGCAGATAACTCCCCCGTCACCCCTGCCACAATTCTGGTTCAGGTTTCTCTCCAACCTTGAGTTTTGTATGCTTTCCATTCAAGGTGAAAGTGCTGTTTTCCTTTTCCAGAATAACAAGATGTTTTTATTAAACGGCAAAATATGGGTCAGATGGACAGAAAAACACATATGTGAATGGCCTTGAATGATGTAGCTTGTGACTAAAACTAGCAACACAGAGCAGGAGCTACAGAAGACAGATACAGAAACATATGGAGAACATTATTGTATCCAAAAAAATCACTGTGCCGTTTGAATTAGGGCACAAGAGAAATAAACCAGAAAGAAACCTGTTTTTTTCTCCAGCCTGCAAGCACACATTGTATTGAAGGCTAAAGAGAACTTAACCTGCAAAAACTGTCATACTATTATTGAGTACAACAGCCATTGACTTTCACAGGACTAAATCTTTTTCCTAAACAGGTCATAATCTTAACTACACATACAAAAGCTTAGGGATTAAACAGCTTTGTTTCTGTAGCGCTCTACTTGCCACCCTTTTCCATCTGAATCTCAGCCATGTCTCTGTATTTCTTTTAGGTGTGGGACACTGAACTGGAGCAGAGTGCTCAGGAATGGGCCGAGACCTGCCTGTGGGAACATGGCCCAGCTGGCCTGCTGCCTCAGATTGGTCAGAACCTGGGAGTGCACTGGGGAAGGTCTGAATGTCCTTTGGTGTTTTATAGCAATGTGAGCTTACTAGTCATTGAGTTGAACTTCTATACACCTAGAATTTAGCTTTATTAATACACTGCTGTTCAAAAGTTTTGGATCACTGAGATTTTTTTATTTTTTGTAAAGGAAGTCTCTTGTGCTCACCCAAGCTGCATTTATTTGATGAAAAAATACAGCAATATTAGTAATATTGTGAAATATTTTAACAATTTAAAATGACTGTTTTATAGATTTTAAAATGTAAATTATTCCTGTGATGATAACGCTGAATATTATCAGTGTTAAAAACAGCTGTGCTGTTTCATATTTTGTGATAACTATGATGTTTCTTTCAGGATTCTACTTTATAACAACGTATGTCTTTTACTTTTGATCCATTTAATTCATTCAGTAAAAATATTAATTAAAAACATTTATTTCTAACATGTATTTAAATTAAACTAGTGAAATACTATATTTACATCAGTCTCAATATCAGGTAGAACACTCAAAGACCACCTACATGCTGTTTACTGACCGCCTGATGCATATTGCATATAAAACTGGAGATTGCTTTTTAGATCTGGCAAACTGTAATCCAGTTGCCTGGATTTACACAACTTTAGTCAGTAAGGGTACACTGTGTTTTTTATCAGTCCACCTGGAAATGAAGTCAAAGGTACCATGCTGGTACAGTGAGCTGTTTTGAAGAACGTTTGAAGTTAGTGTCAACAGATCTTTAAAAGATACTGGCACTTGAGGGACTTTCTAGCGAGGGTTTGAGGCACTTTCTAGAAGTTTAACTAGATATCTAGATATGTAAGTATGTTCTTATTTTGTTTTCTGAGTCTTGAGTCGACCATGCTAGACTATTATTGTGATGTCATCTATTTCAGATATACTTTAAATAACACATAAAAACCAAGACTACTACTAAACACATAAACAAATGAGCTGTGGTTTGGACTACTGTTCAAAAGTTTTGGAAATAAATTATTAATTTTATAAGATTAAATAGTTCAGAAGCATTGTTGCAAAAGATTTCTATTTTTTTTTTTTTTAAATGCTGTTCATTTGAACTTTCTATTCATCAAAGAATCCTGGAATAAAAAATGTATCATGTAATGTTTCCACAAAAATAACAATTTTAACATTGATAATAATAACTGAATTAGCATATTAGTGTGATTTCTAAAGAATGTGACACTGAAGACTGGAGTAATGGCTGCTGGAGTAAATTCAGCCTTGCCATCACAGGAATAAATTAAATATAAAACTGTGGTAAGAATACTTCAGAATATTACTGTGTTTACTGTATTTTATCACATAATTGCAGCCTTGGTGAGCATGAGACACTTCTTTAAAAAAAATTAAAAATCAACCCCAAAATTTTGAACAGTAGTATACATGTCATCTAACTTTTGACTTTATATTGCATTAGTCCAATGAATTAAATTTAGGCTATTACTAATGATGCTTTTTTTTTAATGTTCACCCCAGATACCGTCCACCTACTTCTCATGTACAAGCCTGGTATGATGAAGTCAAAGACTACTCGTTCCCATACCCCCAAGAATGTAACCCTCACTGCCCTTTTAGGTGCAGTGGTCCAGTCTGTACCCATTACACTCAGGTAGATATACAGTAATAGCATACTGTACCTCATAAGCACATCACATGTGTATTTAGGTGCAAACCCATTTATGGATTTGACAGATCTGAAAACAATTCTGAAATTTATGGGATATCAGTGAAGGAATTTTAATACCAATGTAATATGAGCTCTCGTTCTGGTTGTCAGCACTTCAGCTGCAGCCTTTTTAAATAGCTTGGAGTCTAAACAGGGCTTTTGGAGAACACCAGACAGGAGAGCATTGAAGCGCTTCAGTCTGCTACCAGTGAACATGAGTGCCAATATCTGTGTGCCTTTTTGACAATGATTCTTAAATGTTAGAAGGCAGTTGTAATGGCTGTAAGTCATGAAGTAGCATATTAAAATTAAAGACGTCTCAAGATAGAGCCTTGAGGGACCTCAGAAGTTTAGCTGAGCAATAGCCCTAAATGGCCACAAAATGTTTCTACTACAAAACAGTTAAAGACTACCAAACCACCAAACGTTTAAAGCCTAATTTAATATTACCTAATAATATTAATATTATTTATTATTATAATTAAATTTATAATTAATACAAAAGGAGATTATTTTTGAAGAATCTTCACACAACTCTTTTCCATTCAATAAGTAGGAAAAACTGACAATGGGCCAATCATATTCAAGCATTCAACACCCCGTAGTATAACAAATAAAACTGACCATGATCTTACTCAGTTAAGCTCCAAAAAGAACAGAAACTCCATTCAGATTACTTTTAAGAAAACACATTAAATGCTTATGCACTGTTATTGTCTTGTAAGAGCCATAATATAGTTTTGTTTTAAAATGGACAGTGATAGGTTGGCTTATATCAAGAAATATAGTAAATCATATGGATATAACTACTGTCACGGTCTGGTGTGCAAAACAAAGCGCACAACAAAGGAATACAACCAAAGAGTTCTTTTAATAATACACAGGAAAGAACGGGCACAACCAAACACAAATCCAAACGATAGCAGACAAAGGAACAGGGGAGAACACAGGCTTTACATACTGAATAGGCAATCAGGGAAAAACAGAAACAGGTGTGGAGCTGATTAACTAATCAGGGCAACTAACTAGGCAGGATGACGGAAACACAGAAAACTAAACTAAAACAGATTATACATGTGACAACTATTTGTTTTCTTTTATTGTGTGTTCTTTTTAAGATTGGGGTCATTGTATGGACAAGATGGGAAAACCCATGCAAACAGATTTGAATAGACTATGGCACATATTTCTTATGTTAAAGATAATGCCTAAGGCAATTTAAGGATGGATTTATTTTGGGCAGTTATAACTGATTGACTCTTTTGCCTCCTTACTGATTCCAGCTTGTTTGGGCAACTAGTAGTCGAATTGGCTGTGCGATCAATGTGTGCTACAACATGAATGTGTGGGGCCAGATCTGGGCAAAGGCTGTTTACCTTGCGTGCAACTACTCACCAAAGTGAGTAACTTATTCATTATTCTTCATTTATTATTAAATACTGCTCTCATTCTCTGGCATTTATGGGATATCAGTGAAGGAATTTTAATACCAATGTAATATGAGCTCTCGTTCTGGTTGTCAGCACTTCAGCTGCAGCCTTTTTAAATAGCTTGGAGTCTAAACAGGGCTTTTGGAGAACACCAGACAGGAGAGCATTGAAGCGCTTCAGTCTGCTACCAGTGAACATGAGTGCCAATATCTGTGTGCCTTTTGACAATGATTCTTAAATGTTAGAAGGCAGTTGTAATGGCTGTAAGTCATGAAGTAGCATATTAAAATTAAAGACGTCTCAAGATAGAGCCTTGAGGGACCTCAGAAGTTTAGCTGAGCAATAGCCCTAAATGGCCACAAAATGTTTCTACTACAAAACAGTTAAAGACTACCAAACCACCAAACGTTTAAAGCCTAATTTAATATTACCTAATAATATTAATATTATTTATTATTATAATTAAATTTATAATTAATACAAAAGGAGATTATTTTTGAAGAATCTTCACACAACTCTTTTCCATTCAATAAGTAGGAAAAACTGACAATGGGCCAATCATATTCAAGCATTCAACACCCCGTAGTATAACAAATAAAACTGACCATGATCTTACTCAGTTAAGCTCCAAAAAAGAACAGAAACTCCATTCAGATTACTTTTAAGAAAACACATTAAATGCTTATGCACTGTTATTGTCTTGTAAGAGCCATAATATAGTTTTGTTTTAAAATGGACAGTGATAGGTTGGCTTATATCAAGAAATATAGTAAATCATATGGATATAACTACTGTCACGGTCTGGTGTGCAAAACAAAGCGCACAACAAAGGAATACAACCAAAGAGTTCTTTTAATAATACACAGGAAAGAACGGGCACAACCAAACACAAATCCAAACGATAGCAGACAAAGGAACAGGGGAGAACACAGGCTTTACATACTGAATAGGCAATCAGGGAAAAACAGAAACAGGTGTGGAGCTGATTAACTAATCAGGGCAACTAACTAGGCAGGATGACGGAAACACAGAAAACTAAACTAAAACAGATTATACATGTGACAACTATTTGTTTTCTTTTATTGTGTGTTCTTTTTAAGATTGGGGTCATTGTATGGACAAGATGGGAAAACCCATGCAAACAGATTTGAATAGACTATGGCACATATTTCTTATGTTAAAGATAATGCCTAAGGCAATTTAAGGATGGATTTATTTTGGGCAGTTATAACTGATTGACTCTTTTGCCTCCTTACTGATTCCAGCTTGTTTGGGCAACTAGTAGTCGAATTGGCTGTGCGATCAATGTGTGCTACAACATGAATGTGTGGGGCCAGATCTGGGCAAAGGCTGTTTACCTTGCGTGCAACTACTCACCAAAGTGAGTAACTTATTCATTATTCTTCATTTATTATTAAATACTGCTCTCATTCTCTGGCATTTATATTATGATAGCTTTTCAATGTTGTCTGTCCTTGTGTGTGTTTCGTCCTGTACAGGGGTAACTGGTGGGGATATGCCCCATATAAGCATGGCACCCCTTGCTCTGCCTGCCCACCCAGCTATGGAGGAATGTGCAAAGAAAACCTCTGTTATAAAGGTTTGTTATAAGCTTTTAATGCAGCAGCTTCCTACATTGTCCATACGTACACTACTGTTTAAAGGTTTGGGGTCATATTTGACAAAAATATTACTGTTTTAACTGTATTTCTGATGATCATATAAATGCAGCCTTGGTAATCTTAAGAGACTTCTTTCAAAAACATGAAAAAAATCTTACTGAATACAAACTTTTGAATAGTAATGCATATATGTTGTGTTTAATGAATCATTCTTGATGAATACCATCCAGGCAAAATGTAAGACTGTTCATTTCTCTTTTTCACTTTCAGGTGATGGAACAAATAGACAAAACCCACATGAGGAAACAGACGAAAGAAATTCTATAGAACCAGAGGCCCCTCATAGCCCTGGGCCCCGTTTACAGTCCCCAAGTCCAACCAGACGCCCAAACGCAGTTGTGAGCAAAGAGCAGATGTGTAAGCTGTGGTTCTCCAATTATACTTTCCAGCATCATGGGGGAACCACTTTCAGAAATAAAAGTCATGCTTGAAAAACAAAATTAATTTTCTTAATGTGACTGCACCCAAAAATTGCTAGCACGCAAATTTATTTCTGTTTAACTCTGATTGTTTTGATGTTCACTAGCCTACGTTTCTGTGTTGTTTTTTTATTTTTCATACATATATTTAATGTTGCAAGTCACTTTGTGCAGCAGGGAGGTTTTTTTGTTCTCATAATGGTGATCTCCCTGCTGAGTATGTTTGCTTTGGGGACGATGAATACTTGTGGGTTTTAAATTGCTTCCTTTGCTGAAAGCAGGTTTGGACTGAAAGCTGAGATCTCCTGCTGTTGGCCACCATGAGCTCCTGCTGGAATTCCACGGCTTGCTTTTACAAAACTGCAGGAACAGAGCTGTGCATTTCTGCAGTGCTGCTAAATTATACAGCATATCTAAACATAAATTAACCACCTGTGTTTTTTTTCTGCTTTGTTACGCAGCCCAGATTGTGACATGTGACACAAAGCTAAGAGACCAGTGTAAAGGCACCACATGCAATAGGTGAGATAAAAAAAAACGCCTATACGTCACATAGGTCTTTTTCAAGATAATAATATTATTATTATTATTGCATCTGTAATAGGTACGAGTGTCCTGCTGGTTGTTTAGACAGCATGGCAAAAGTGATTGGAACAGTGTATTATGACATGGTAAGCCTGGCATAATGATTTTTTTGTTTATCTTATCACATATAGTCTAAACCTTTCACACTGACAATATCTTCACCCTCAGCAATCCAGTATTTGCCTGGCAGGCATTCATTACGGTGTCATTGACAATGATGGAGGCTGGATGGATGTCACAAGACAGGGCAGAAAGGACTTCTTCATCAAATCATACAAAAATGGACTTCAATCCCTTGGGTAAGCAATCTGCTCAAGATTGACTTTCATGTGCATTAGAGACAACTCCATCTAACATAATGAAAATGTTGCAGGAAATACCAGAGTGCCAATGCCTTCACAGTATCCAAAGTTACAGGTAAATGACCATTTAGAATATATTACATGGTTCTCTGTAATACTTAATTTTGATTGGTCAGTTGTGTCATTCAGCAATGAAATATTTTATATATAATGGCTATTATATAATACTCAAGTCTTCAGTGTGACATGATCCATCAGAAATCATTCTAATATGCTGATTTGATTTTTAACATTTCTTCTTATTATTATTATTATCAATGTTGAAAACAGGGGCCCGTTTCAGAAAGAAGGTTAAGTGAAAACTGAGTATGTTAACCCTGAAATGAGGGAAACTCTGGGTTTTCTGTTTCAAAATGGGAGTTTGTCAAACCTGGGAAAGCATGTTAAGTCAAGCCCGTTTCTGAAAGAGAGGTAACTTGTACTCGGAGTCAGTTACCGTGGTAACTTACTCTGTGAACCTAACCTGGTCGGGAGCAGGTTTTCTTTGGTTAACCCAGAGTTTCTTTCCGTCTCCTCCCCCTTTTTAAAGTGTAAGCGATGTTTAAATACCTCATTCATTCATGCTGCAAAATGTAACAGGTTGGATTAGAGATTATTTAATTATGTGAAAGAAATGTTAGACTATGTGGAAAAAGCTGCAGCGCGTTGAAATAAACACTGTATGATATTTAATGTCAAATGTTTGTGAAGTAATTTAGCCTACACCCATGAACCTTTCATGCTTAAAGTTATACCTTGATTGAATTTTGTTTTTATACTTCATTTTTAGCTGTTGCCACGTTCTTGTTTATTTTTTCCCTTTTTTATTTTTAAATGAATGATATTTAAATGATGCCATTAAAATGAATATTAGTTTGGAATATGCAATCATTTACAGTTTTCACCTCTGCCATTATAACAGTTATTAACAGTTATTAAGAATTAAAGTTACACATTGACTCGGAAGTACGCGGATGTCTTTTTGGCGGGAGCTGTTTTCATGGTAAATCATAATTTCGGAGCTCCACTGATCATGACTTTTCATAGTCGTGGTGCACGCGCTAAACTCATAGTCAACGTACTCAGAGTTGAATAAACTAACACAATTCAGCCGTTCTGAAACCGAAAACTCTGAGTTTCCCATCTCACGGTAAGTCAACTCAGAGTTCAAGTTTAAACTCAGAGTTGGTTGAATCTCCTTATTGAAATGGGTCCCAGATGTGCTGCTTAATATTTTTAATATTAAGTCATAATAATTGAAAGATAGTCATAATAATTGAAAGATATTGTATATATTTTCTAAGTAGCTGAGGAAAAGGCACAATGTTGTACAATCAGTAAGTTATCATTGCAAAATAAACCCTGACAACAATAATCACGACCCCAAAGCAAAATAGAGGGTTTTATATAATCCAGATTGTTACATACATACTTTACTATTTAATTTCATCATCTTCCTTTGTTTCAGTAAAAGTTATCACATGTGAGACTACAGTTTCTGCACTGTGCCCTTACCAGAAGCCTGCAAGACACTGTCCAAGGTAAAATTCGATCTGTAATGAACCAAACCTCCAAGTGAAATGTTCTTTTATCTAATCTGTGTTTAAACAAAACTTGCCGATAGCATTTGAAACTACTATTATTACACTGTCAAACAAATCTTTCCAACCTGTCTTTTCTTCCCACAAGGATTTACTGTCCTCGGAACTGCCTGCAAGAAAATCCCCACCTTTCTCGAGTCATTGGCACCAAAATGTATTCAGATGTAAGCTTTTTTTTATTTTTCAAAATCAAACTGAAAGCAAGAAGATTGCTGCCCCTCCAAAGACCTAATTTAAAATTTTAATTTGTTTTGCAGAAATCTAGTATATGCAGATCTGCAATTCATGCCGGCGTTTTAAGAAACGAATCAGGTGGTTACGTTGACGTGATGCCCACAGACAATAGGAAGCTGTACATTTCCTCGTACCAGAACGGCATAGTCTCAGAAAGGTAGGTTTTATCCCCAAACTGGCCCGAGTGGAGCTGGTGTAAGGCAGAGTATGGGGCGGCCTGTCTCTCCTTAAGCTTTTAAAATCACAGGCCTTTATTAATAAAGCTGATTAGAGTAGAGCTGTACCAGTGGTTCCACTCCAAGCATGGTAGAGTAAGTCACTTCGAAGGTATGGTAGACAAAATGACAGATGAATGAACGTGTTCTACAATTAAAATGAACATAACCATCCCATCAGATAATCACAAAGGATTTGTCACTATTTACTTGCACTAAATAGTAGTGCTGTCAACTTGACAGTTCACTTAACTTATTTTTTTAATTATCATTTACTTAAAAACTTTAAGGTAACAGGTTTCCTCAGTTTTTTTAAGTTAAGTCAACTTATCACTTTTTACAGTGTAATAAATAAACACAGTACACATACATATAGTATGTAAACAAAAATGTTTATTTTGGATGCGATTAATCGCGATCTATCATTTGACAGCACTACTAAATAAGCTTTTCACCAAATGCCGGTCATTACGAACACAGTTATGTTTAAGGGTTGGGAAACATTGCTTATTTAACTTCTGTGTTCTCTTGCAGCCTGCAGAACCCCGCGGGAGGCAAGGCATTCAGGGTATTCGCAGTTATTTGAGCGTGTGCTGAAATCGCGGTCACACATCGACTCGGTCTGTTGATTAGGCTGTAATAGTGGCTCATTGTGAGGCCTTTTCTGCTCTAACCAGCCTGTGCTGTGTTTTCTATCACACGAATGTTGACTGAACTAAGTATTTGCTTTATAGATGGAGACCCTTTCCAATGCATCAAGCTGATTAGCCATTGTATTGCCTAAAAAGCATGTAATTAGAGGATCATTCAGGGAATATGGTGTCTGTATTGCAGAGAAAAAAAGCACTTAAGGAGTTTTAATCTTCTGTTATTGTTGTAAAGAACATTTTAGAGACTGTTAGCTTTTTAGTTTCATTACATGTTGAAGAAGTTCTCATTCATTTACGGATTTTTCTTTTTTCACGATGTATTTATTTTTATATATTTTTTGCTTTAGGGCAAGAACGGACTGCTGATATGGTTTTTTGAGTATAATTAAGAATATGGGTATAATCCTGCAGGGCAGGATATTACATCTAAAAACATCCAACCAAACATAATATGAAACGTCCACATCGTTAAACACTGTAAATAGCTTGTCTATAGTATTAATTCTAATGAGGTGCTGTATACATAGGTATTGTGTACTGTCTCAGAAAAACAACTGTATTATGATTTAATGATTTCGTGGGTTCCCAAAAACCTTTATATTATGTCCAAATGAATTTGAGGTGCTTTTTGTCATTCCTTAAAGGGATAGTTCACCCAAAAATTCTGTTATCGTTTACACACCCTGAAGTTGTTCCAAACCTGTATGAATTTTGTTCTTTTGCTGAACACAGAAGATATTTTGAAGAATGTGGGTAAGCAAACAGTTGACGGTAGCCATTGACTTCTGTATGGAAGTCAATAGTTTATGAGAACTTTGGTTGACGTTCTGGCAAGGTTCTCATAAAGTTAACATTACTTCAAAAATGTTTGCTCTTAATATAATGTTTGTTCAGAGTTATCTGATGTTTAGTAATGTTCTCAAAACATTAGCACAAAAGTGTTATCTATACATTGTGGAATCTTTTATTTCTGGAACGTTCTGTACGTTCATCTAATGGTTTTTAAATGTTACTACTTGTTTCAGAACGTTGTTTCAGCAGCTATTTTAGTCATGCAAGTGACTTTTTTCTGCTTAAAGGAATAGTTCACCAAAAAAAAATAATAAATCATCATTTACTCAACCTCATGTCGTTCCAAAACTGTACAAGTTTCTTTAATATGTTGAACGCAAAAGAATATATTTTGAAGAATTCTGAAGAACCAAACAGTTTTTGGTCCCCACTGACTTCCATAGTAGGGAAAGAAATACTATGGAAGTAAATGGGGACCATCGTCTTTCTGATTATCAGCATTCTTCAAAATGTCTTCTTTTATGTTTAACATAAGAAAGAAACAGGTTTAGAACGACACGAGGGTGAGTAAATGATGACCATTTTCATTTTTGGGTCAGAACTCTTTGAATCAGACATACAGTATATGTCAAAAAAAAGATTAAGATGGGCACTTTACACGGTCCTTCACAATGTCTGTTATAATGGCCTAATGTAAGCATATGATTGTGTATATTTGTGTTTTCTACCTCACATTGTTTAAAAACATTTCACAATAAACTTCAGTAATCAGTACCAATGAATCTCACACTTTTTTTTTTTACTGAAAATGTAGTTATATATTCAGCCCACAATGTGATTTATTATTATTATTATTTTTTGGGATTCTGGATTTGGATTCTTTTTTGGAAACCCTGGACTGGCACAATGCATAGACCAGAGAAACTATTGAGGCCATCTGTCTGTAATGAAAACCAGATGGAATAATTTTCAGTGTTTACTGCTCTCTCACCCTCAACGTAACAGCTAAAACAATTCCCTTATGGATTATAGAATCATTTTATGGAGCAGCACGCTTCCACATTACTTTCATTCATTCAGACTGATAGATGCTGTAGATCTAATTTAGTAGAAGAATTGAACTGTCTTCTCGGTAAGAACGATGGGTAAATACGATAACTACTAAACCAGGAGCTGCTAGTAAATACATTTAACACCTGCAGTTTCAGACACCTCAAGTCATCTGTTAAAACTTGTTTATTAGTTAGAAGTCCACTTTGTCAATGCAGCCTGTCTGTTTTCAGACCTGCCACAATTGCAGTCTGCTGTGCCATAGAAAGCCAAGATTTATGGATAATGTCCAAAACATCACTCTCCATCCAGGTTGTGTTCCACCTGGACGCCTGCAGTCCAGAAACACAACTTGAGTGTAATTACCAGCCAGCCACACTGACATCATAACAAAACAGCATAATGCAGGGTGACTGCCACACTAACATATGTTTATATTATAAAGTGCCACTAACGTATAATGACATGATTTCAACACCTTGATAAATAACTTTGCCTGTTTATTGGAGTTTGGTGCCTTTGGATAGAAATGACTCAAAAAAGCAATAACGTAGGACATGGAAATATTAGTATTACCACTGCTTTCAGCATAATCGACAATGTAAAAAACAGAGGGAAATACCCACTTTAAGGAAAATGAAAAACAGAACGTGTATATGCTCACCTGCTCTTTTTCAGCTAAGTGAGAACAGACAAAGAGCAACACTGTGAGCATGTCAGAATAATTCTGGTTGTTGGACTTGATGGAGCTCAGTTGTAAGACAAGGTCTTTTACAAATATTTGTATGTCTACTGCACAATTTTGCTTATAAAGCTAACGTGTTAAAAGCTTAAGGAAACAACTAAAAAGTGCTCAACGGAGTTGAGACTAACTGCTATTTTAAAGGTGCTATTTGTTGAAATGGGTCTTTAAGCTTTTGCTTTTGTGGGTTTTATAACATGTCTATTAGCTTTAAAGCCTACATTAATTTTCTGAAAATGGACCAAAACTGTTGATGACTTTTGATGACTATTTATCCTGCACTACAGATTTGTGTCCAATCAGTATCTAGAATAAGAATGCCCTGCCCCCAAAAACCACTTGCAATTGACTATCAAGTATATTGGCTGTGATATAATCAAAGCCTATAAATTGCAACAGTCAGATTCTGAAAATATTCAGTGAGCGGCAGTTGTGTGGGCAAAAATGAATGTGGATTCCAGAGGTCAGAGGAGAATGGTCAAACTGGTTTGAGCTAATAGAAAAGCAACAATAAGGTATGCAGAAGAGTATCTCTGAATGCACAACACGTCAAACCTTGAAGAAGATGGGCTACAGCATCAGAAGACCACACTGTTCGCCACTCGTGTCAGCTAAGAACAGGAAACCGAGGCTACAGTTTGCACAAGAGTGTTGTTGCTGACCATGTTCATGTTTCTTGAACATGAGTTCACTGAACTTAAATGGCCTCCACACCAGATCTCAATCCAATAGAGAACATTTTCAAACCTTTCCACCCATGGGATGTGATGAAACTGGAGAATTGCTACATGCATGTGCATCTGGCAAATCTGCAGCAACTGCGTGATGCTATCGTGTCAATATAGACCAAAATCTTTGAGGAATGTTTCCAGTATCTTGTTAAATCTATGCCAAGAATTAAAGGTATAGTTCACCCAAAAATAAAAATTCTGTCATTAAATAACTCACCCTCATTTCGTTCCAAACCCATGAGACCTTCATTCATCTTCAAAACACAAATTAAAATATTTTTGATGAAATCCAAGAGCTTTCTGACCCTGCATAGAGAGCAACACAACTGACACGTTCAAGGCCCAGAAAGGTAGTAAATACATCATTAAAATAGTCCATGTGACATGAAGCTACGAGAATATATTTTGTGTGCAAAGAAAATAAAAATAACTACTTTATTCAACAATTTCTGGTTCTAAATATCTCTAGTGTCTCTCTGTCCTTTTAAAAATAGTGTTCCTTACTTCTTTCCTCACAAAGAAAAGGTCTTCTGTAGCAGGATGGTATCATTTTTGTCTAGGCCTAAACAGAAGGTTGTGTGAAACAGAAAGCAGTTCATATGTACCATTTGACTAAATAAGGCATAGAGGACTGTCTTTGGGCAGCATGCAGGACAAATTAGGCTGGGAGTTGCCTCAACTTTCCATTGACACGTGCAGCGGTTGGCAGCAGCAGATTGAAGACTGAAGATGTTTGTGCGAATGATGAAAGACAAACCTTAAGACTTATGTTTTCTGAGAGTCATTTAAAATAACAGTCACCATTAATAACTTTCTAAGCTGCTGTTTGATGAAGCAAACTGAAAGCAGCACATATATATATATATATATTCACAGCCTGGCAAGAAAATGCTACACTTTTCTCTTTCAGTCCTTTGGAACATCTTCAACAATCTTACTCATTAGTTTTTCTATTTACATGCTGCATTTTCCTAAACCTTTGAAAACGGTTCAGTCTGGCAACCACAAGGTTGCTGGTGATGAATTGAAATATTATGGTGACCAGAAGTAATGTCTGCATTTCTACGCCCACCTTTTCCTTGGCATCAGAAGTGAACGTACCGATGAAGGGAAACGCTAAAAATATGACGCACAAATTTTGAGTGGAAGGAGCTTTTTAGACTCTTTCGGCTTGCCAAATGAGTCTTACAATTGGAGCCATTTAAGTTCTTTAGACAGAAACCTTATATAAATAAAAAAACAGTAATTTCAAATAATATTAAAGTAATATCTGGGCTACTGAAACACAAACTCCTGCTTGTTTCCACACGTTTTGGAATAACGTGAACGTGATGTGCACGTGAATGAGTGATTTGATTTATTACTTCTGACACATTAACAGGACTAATAACATCTCACTCTAAGCACAGCCACCATCCAATTTTTCATATAAAAATGACAAGTCTGTTCCCAGTGCAAATTTCACAGAAAAACAGCACAAATGAGAGCAATCTGAACATTACAGGAGGCTGAGAGACAGTAATGAACAATCATTACGGCAGATGAGATGTCAGATGGATCAGGAACATGTGCTTCAGCACAAGTGGTATTGAGTAAATAAAGCTGTTCTTGTTTTCACAGCAATGCAGTAATTTTGTGCCGAGTGAAACTTTTCCTTTAAACATGGATTCTGTGACATGGATAGCTTTTGGATGACATTTTAGTCAAATATGCTGTAACTGGTTAAAATAACAAGATTGCTATTGTAATCTTCATATAAACAAGATTTTTTGCACCTAGAGGAAAAGTGTAATTGCTGCCATTCATTGTACTATACATACATGCCAAAACTCCATCAGTACAAGTCCAAGAAAAACATTTGCTCGTTTGAGTTACAATAAAACCAATGTTGCATTCTCTTACGGGACGTCAGGAAAACTATAACAAAGTTTGCTTCAGGTGTGTACCATATGTCGAAGGTTTCTTAATACAACAAGAACTCCCGTTTCTGAGATCTTCTCCAGAGATTGGTATTTGTGCATTAATATTGAAAGTTAAGGAAAGATTTATGCATTGTGTAGTTTTCTGATATGTTCTGATTATTATAACGATCCTGCAGACTCAAAAGTTCCTTCTTCTTTAGTTTACTGAAACACCACATTAGCGAAATGAGGAAATGCCTTTAAATATAGGAAACGGCTCAGCGCTGTCTACTTTGGCATTCCTGTGAGAAGGAATCTAGGTCAAATAGGACGATGAAGAAACTTTTTTCTCCCCAAATGTAGAAGGAATCAAGTTGAGAATGAGTGAATCCAAAAGATTAGTTTCTGAAGAAAATTTGGGATCTGGCAAGGTATATTTATTCATGACATGATTGACTATTTTGGGTTATAAATTATTTATAATTTTTTAAAGAATGTAGTATTTATGTTTTTTGAGCATGGAATATAAATGCATGCATACAAATATTAATTTATTATTATTTTATAGTGCATTATCAATATTCTTCACATGTATATTGTATAATAAAATATGATATAATATATAATATTATTATAAACAAATATTGTTAATTGTCTTAAATATGTCTATAGCTTTAATTTTTCAGTGTTACTTTTTCATGTTATTATTATTATATAAATTTATATAATATACCAGTATTATATATATATATATATATATATATATAAATAAAATACTGGTATTTGATTTATGATATATATATAAATGTTGCATATATATATATATATATGCAACATTTATGTATATATCATAAATATTATTAAATATGACATAAATATATAATATTATACTAAATTCTTAACTTTCTTTTTACATTTAATATTTTCAGTGTTAGTTTTATAGTCATTTTATTCCTTCAACATTGATTTCAACTAGTTACTTGCCAAAAGCAACTTTTCTAATTTATCAAATATTTTCCAATTTATCAAAAATTTTAAACATATCAGTTTTTTTCTAATATATCAAAACATATCAGTTTTCATGGTTGACATCCGTTACAGCAGCATACAGGACACAGTTAAGGTTAGCACTAGGAGTTGTGTTTCTCATCCACGTCACCACTGACCTTTCTCTGTTTATAAAATGGATTTAATTTCGCTTCTTTTTCCATGTTCACACACGAGCCGTTGTCAGTACCCGCGGGGAGGTAAAAGAGTCGCTTTGTCTTGATGAAATGGCAGCAGCGGCCACACATGTTTCAGCCAAAACCAGCCAAGATTCAGAGCTCCACAAATTTCACCTGTTTTATATTAAACCTGTCAGATTAAATGAGTGAGCCGATAAACTGCTGCGAATACAGTGTAAGCCAAAATACACGCCTCTACCCCCTCACTGGCCCGAGTTTCCAACTGATCCCTTGAATGACTTTTGTACGGCCCGCTTGACAGCTTGTGAAATGAAATCTGGTCTGAAGTCAGCAACAGATGCTTGTTAATCAATTCATTTCCCTTTCAGTTGGATAACTTATAAAGCAATAAACAATACTGGATAAACACCATTTAATCAAATCTCACAATCACCACTTGTTGCATGCATGAAAACAATTAATAAATTACAGAAATAAATCAAATTTACTATATGAAGACTTTTTAATCCCTTAAGTGTAGGTATACATTTTGAGTCCTCTGTAGAGGACATTATATTTTAACAAATTTCTCAGAGACCATATATGCCACAGTTTTTTTTGTCTGGATGCCTTGAGCACATTCAGGGTTTTTAGAGATATCAAACGTTTGGAGGTTTGACCGTGGCAACTCCTCTTCCTTGGTCTTTAAAAATGACTGATATTGAGCAAATGATCAAATTTAGCATTGTTATGGAAATTTGATAATATTTTGTAATTATTATTTAAACCTGAGTAATTATTAAATTGTCAATAAACGTTACAAATCAGAATGTGTCACAAAAGAGGACATCAGTTTCATACAAATCTTCTGTACAGGACACCAGGACATATAGTATGTTAATTAGGCATTTTGTGGAGACACAAGTCAATAGGAAACAAAATTATATCAATATTCCTATGAAATATAGGAGATAGAGATATTAAGAAAAAGATAATACTCCCATTATTACACTTTTTTTCCATTAAAGGTTGCCCCAAGAACACATCAATATGCAAATTAGAGACAATATATAGATACATTGTATAGAATGGGAATACTAGTTAATTGCCATTGTGCACACATATAACTTTCATAACATAGCTGAGAATCATATTTGTTCAAAGTTTGGTTAAAAAATTTAAAAAAAAATTGTGAATGACAAAAACAAACAAACAAAAACAATATAATATATGACCCTGGACGACAAAACCAGTCTTAAGTGTCAATTTTTCGAAATTGAGATTTATACATCACCTGAAAGCTGAATAAATAAGTTTCCCGTTTATGTATGGTTTGTTAGGATCGGACTATATTTGGCCGAAATACAACTATTTGAAAATCTGGAATCTGAGGGTGCAAAAAAAAAATCTACATTAAGAAAAACGCCTTTAAAGTTGTCCAAATGAATTTCTTAGCAATGCGTATTACTAATCAAAAATTAAGTTGAGATACATTTACAGTAAGAAATTTACTAAATATCTTCATGATCTTTACTTAATATCCTAATGATTTCTGGCATAAAAGAAAAATGGATAATTTTGACCCATACAATGTATTTTTGGCTATTGCTACAAATATACCCCAGTGACTTAAGACTGGTTTTGTGGTCCAGGGTCACATATAATAGACACAGTTGCCTACTGTGACAAGACGAGGAGACGTGGATAAACAATCCAAAACAGGCTAACACAAGACAGGAAGACTCACATTAAGCACAACATCAACATTCAATACCAGATGCTAGACACAGGCAAACACAGGGCTTAAATAACAGAAACTAAACGAGGTAATTAATCAAACACAGGTGGAACTGAATTAACTAAATGGGGACAGGAACAGGAACAGAACCAAATATGGGCATACAAGAGGGAAAACTAGGTCATGGGAGGCACATGAGACAAAACACAATAATATAATATAACTGGTGTCCTGGTGTCCTCTACAGAGGACATAGCATAAATATGAATAAAATATTTATTTTCATTTTTTTCCCTCTCCATTTGTTTATTATGCTCCAAAAATGTAATGAAATATTAAAGGAAAAAAAATCACAAAGCTTTTTTCATGGTTCGGTACAAATATATATATATTTCAGATTATAGAATTTCAGATTTTTAAATTTATTCAAAACAAAGATTAATTGATGGTCATAAATGAAAATCATCTCACCCTCATGTCCTTCCAAATCCACTTTTGACTGTGAAACACAAAAGGAGACATCTAGAATTGAAGTTGCTCTTTTTCATGCATGAGATTAAAATGAATGAGGATTGAAGCATTCAAAAAGAACAGAAAAACACCATTAAATCAGAAAACGGGTTCATACAACTATTATAGGCCTATTCCAAGTCATCTGAATTCATGCAATAGTTTTGTGTGAGGAATTAAATGTAAGTCATTAATCACTGAAAATCTTGCTATTGCGACAGCCATTCTTTCAGCAAACCAGAATATATTAAAAGAGTTTATAGTTTGTTTTATTAGTCTCAGTTTCATACATCATTATGACCTCAGGGTCATGTTTAAAAAAACTGAAAAACATTAAAAAATGCTAACTGAAGAGAAGTTCAGACATCTTCTAGTCTAAACAAAATAAAGATCTGAAGTCAAAATATGAGTAAGCAACCACTCGCTGTCTGGTAAGTTATATAAATCATAAATTCATCCGCTTTGTTCCCCAGCGTTGAGAATGAACCATCCAGCCATTGAGAGAATAATTGATCAAACATATAAAATAATTGACGTCATAAGTGTCCCGTCCTTGGCTGATACACAGTGTGTTTGGTAAATTCGAGGGAAGAAGAGGATGCAGACAACCAATGAATTCTTGATTCTTGTCTGAGGCCCATAAGGACCAAACTCTCCAAAGGCCCAGCAGAACAAAACAGCCCAACAACAACAGCAGAAAAACCATTAAGAGAACCACTGAGATCTAACAGTTCTCCACATCACACCACCTGCAAACCGTTTGCCTGCGATGACGTCAAACACGGAAACTGAGAACAGCAGAACTTGTGTGATAGAGGATGCCGGTGCTGAGCATTTTTATAATTAGCACTGACATTGCAGCATTAATACCCTGGTGTTCTTGCATGACTTATTTTGATGACCAATTTTGAAGTCTTACTATTTTAATTCATAATTGATTCCAATCTTCAAACAATTCATTAGGCAGAGCATTGTTAATTGCATATAAATATTTATGACCTCAAGAAAGCAAACAAATTGTGTCCCTGGAGAAGGTTGTTTTATTGAAATGACACGGCACACTGTGTGCTGTATTCTCTGAACACTCAATTTCACTGCTTACTGTGTAGTGTTGTCTTTATAGAGTTGGGATTTGTGTTTCAAGGTCAAACATTTCTGTGCAAAGGGAACAGATGTAATCATTGTTTCACTGGATTTCATGCATACACAAGTATTTCTGCATAACACAAACTTTTCACACAGAAATCCTGAATCATCAAGAGGTTTACACAAAATGTCCTTTAAATTGAATGTAAAATGTAGAAGCAACTAAAATTTTTAAAACAACAACAACAAAATTCATTAGTAAGTATAACCTGCCCTTAGAAAATTTACCACAGTTTTACTACAACAATGGCTACTACGGTTAAACCATGGTAACTACAAATTAACCATGGTTTTGCTACACTAACCACAATTGAAACTTGTTATGCAAATGATAATCAATACACCAAAAAACATGGTTACTACACTTTTTACTATAATCATGGTTAATTTTCGTAAGGCTGAGATATTGCTGCACATGCATGAGGATGTACAAAAAGTTGTGTTTTATGCAAATTACTTGATATATTGGCGATTGCCTCATTATGAATAATCTAGATTCATCAACAATATAAGAACGAGGGTTAGTGCAAATGTAAGTGCGTACACGCACTAGAAAACATTTATTAATATTTATTTCATTAATTAAAAAAAAAAAAAAAAAAAAAACTTTTTGTTTTAGTTTTAGGCTGGCATACCGAGCATCAGGAAAAACAGTTCACGAAAAAAGGAATAAACAATCTTTTAAAATTAGCCCACATTTGAGAATTCTGTGCCAGTCAACATTTGTATATAGGCCTATAAAGCATATAAAGTTATATATGAAATTCACTCAGGCATAAATAGTCAGGTGATTCAAGCGAAGGATTGAAATCGGTGAGCTCAGCTCAGTGACCATGTGACAAGCACTGACATGCACTAACTGGACCCTCAGGTTTCTTACATGCATCAAATGTAACATTGCCATCTAATGGACAATAGCTGCTGTGACAGCTGACAGTGCAGGTGTTTGTCATCTCTGTCATGTTTCTGTCGGACAACAAGCAAAGTTGTTGTTTTTTCTATGATTTATGATATTTTGATTTAAGAAAGTCTGACCAACTAATGTAGCTACCAACAGCCAAAAGCAGCAGGTAATTCATTTGTTGACAAAGCTCGAATTAAAGAATAAAATTTTATGGACTCCATACTCTTACTAACTAACTAAATAAATAAATAAATGGGAATATACTGGAAAATATATGGGAAAATATTGTTTATATTTTTCAATATACTGCAATGTATGCATGGATCGTGTATGGCTATATATTATACATATAAAAATATATAGCAATAAAGACAAAATCTGCACTGCATTTTTACATGTAATAGCTTTATTGAAACACTTGATTAATTCATTTCTCTTTCATGAGTTAAAAACACACATAATACATAATAAAACATTCATAAACATTTAACTCACTTTGCATCTTATCCACATAATTTTGTACTTTTGTTGAACACATGTTCTCATATAATTAGTGAACATATATAGTACATATATATAAATATATTTATACTCAATACCTTATTTATCTGTATGAATTGTATTATTGAATATAAAATCACATACATTTTATGTAAGTTATATAAGTTCCACATATTTTTCAATTGCCAATTGCTTATGTATTATTCAATATATTGTAATATATTAACACGATATATGATTTTGTACTTCCAAAAAAATAACTGAATATTGATTGTTCATAACAAAATTTGAAAGCGAGACATTTTGTTAAAAAACAAGGAAAAAATCCTAGATTGTGAATGAAAATAGCCATCTGTTTAGAATGTGCTTTGAGCTGAGTTATCAACCATGATCAAACATGCAGTGGCAGTGAGTCTTGTGACATTTCACATGCAGAGTGTGTAGTTGTGTGTGCATGTGTGAATGAGTGTGACAGTTAGACAGCAGTTAAAGTGTGACAAGGCACACATTTTTTTGACAATAAATCCCAATATAGCACTGCCGGGCTGTGATTAATAGTTTGGAGTTCACACTTCACACACTACATAATGAAATGTGTGATGTTTATTCCAGTGGAAGACTTTGTTCCATCTTCGACAGAAGCCTTTATTGTCACCTTCAGTGACAGCTCTCAGACTTCTCGTGCATGGAGGGTTAGGTTCCGTAGAGCTTTCATTTATTGGTGAGTTACCTATGTCATCAGCACAGCTAAATTACTTCAAAGGCAGCTGGGCTGCTAAAGTCTGTTACCTCAAAAGTGAAGGTCAAAGAAGCCCTCAAACCATTTCCTATTCAACAGTTATGAATAAATCATAAATATGACACCAGACTCCTCAGGGTGGACAGTGGAGATTTCATTTTTTATGCATTACAGTAAGTGGAGGGCTTGCAAATAAAGTTGCTTTGAAAGGTACTTCATCTGAGGTTGCACGTCTGTTACGGAAAAGGGTGATTGTTGGTTGTGAGAGCTGAATGCAAAATGATTTTCTTTCTCAACAGACGGCAGTTGACACATGGTAAGGTATTGTTGCTTTGTTAATATCAATATAATACAGATAGCTTCAAATGCATGCATTAATGCATTTTAATGTAATGTCTTTATTCATATTGGTTTCAATGCATTAAAAACCTTTTATACAATTTTCAACAAAAGTTCTGAATTAATTGAATTTTTAATTTCAATAACTCCAAAAATGTGAAATGGTGTAACAATCAAGTACGAAGTAGTACATACTTTCCTTACATGTTGATCCATATTGTTGTACATACCGTATTTTAATAGCAATTCTCAATAATATTTTTAAAGGTTTATTAGATAATGCATTATGTTGGCAAATGTATTTTTGTTTGTTTGTTAGTATACTACTTTTTTTTCTAGAGTATACAGCTGGTAATTTCTGATATCCACATCTAAATCAATAATACCACAAAATCAGAAAATTAATAATAATAATAATAATAATATAAATAAATATTATAAAAAAATTGTCAAATGGAGTAACAATCAAGAAGAAAGTAACATACTTTCCTTATTTTGGATCCAAGTTGTTGTACACATCTTAATCGTTATTCTCAATTTTCACGTTTTTCATGTTTTACTATTTTTTTTTAATAACATAAATATTTTAGGTAATATAGTATGTCCAGCTTGACATTGCTGACCGCAAAAATATTAAAATGACTTTGATTCAGAAATGTTAAGCATGTTCATCAAAAGGTGTTTTCAAGTCATTGTATATGCATGAAATACTTAATGTTTTATGAATGCCTAATGATTTAATAAAATAATAATGTTTTATAATTTAATAGGTGAAAATTAGTGTCATGTCATTGACCCATGGATATTTTATTATTTATTTATTTTACACTTATTGTCTTAAATAAAATGTGTTATCAAAGACAGAGTAACAAACATTTGTTTATTTTAATGTAATTTTCATATAGCCAGGAGAAATTGAAAAATAACCGAGAAACAACTGCATAATGTTGTGCCTCAGAACAAAATAAACAAATGAGAAATGACAGCTTTCAAATTACCTATAATTCCCAATGACCTTCTTCTTCCTTATTTATTTTTATTTTTTTCTTCTTGTGGTGGTGGAATTGATGTATGATGAGAGAGACAAACTAATAAATATTTATATTTATATATAATTTTAGTTATATCATCCATATGGATTTTACGCCTGATCCATTTTACCATCTGACTTTTTTTTTTTTTGTACGAGATCTTCATCCATATAACATCTTTCATTGTCATGAGAGATGCAGAAAACCGTCTCACACGTGTAACTGTGTCATCAGCTGTATCTAATGGGGTTTGGCATTTTTCCACAGGCAAAAGGGCGTCTCCATAAAGCAGGATTAGAGGAGGAGGCTTTTGCAGGCATTTTCAGCATTTGTGTCAGTGGAGCTACAGCACGCTCTACATCTAATGTATGAATATAACATCCCAGACCTCTTTTTTCTTTTTTTTCTCATTTGCTTTTGATCTGCTTTGATCTTTTAATCCCAAGGATCCAATCAACAAAACAAATCTCCCATCCACTAGTTATCAGCACCCTTTTATTGTAGATGGATAATTCTCATATGAAAGCAAAACTGTATTTTGCTAATGAATGAAAATGAAGTCTTACGGATTAAAGATATCACAGCACATGTATCTGTTAAATGTAAAACAGTAAGAGTCTTATGTTTTTGGGGGGTTCATTTATCAGATTACTTAAGGCATGCTATGTTTGGAACATGTTGGAATTAATAACAACATGCAATCTCACACAACCTGTCATATTTCATATTTTACATTTTGTTTACAAAAAATAAGACCTGTTTTTAGAGCCATTAAGAATTTATCACTGTGACATTAGTTTTAAGATTGATATTCCCCCAAATCCCAATCTTGTAAAACATGCTAAATGAATGAATGAATGAATGAATGAATGAATGAATATACTACATAATTAATTTACAATAAAATGTTTGCACATTTAGCTTTATTTATTTATTTATTATTATTATTTTTTTTTTTTGTAGTATATTACTTAGGACATACAGCTGTTGAAAAGAATATAAAATGAAATATATTCCCAAAACCTCTTAATAAAGAAATATCAAATTTATTTATTTATAATAAATAAATAAATAAATAATAAAATTAATTCTTGTGAATTTACCACACATTTACATTAAAATAAAATCACAAGGACTAACAATTACATACACAAAAACCAAAGTATAAGTACATATTTATGTGTGTGTGATAAGATACAGTCCACAAGAATTATATATATATATATATATATATATATGTGTGTGTGTGTGTGTGTGTGTGTGTGTATATATATATATATATATATATATAATTCTTGTGGACTGTATCTTATCACAC